>NC_060130.1:1011146822-1011451961 GCF_021461395.2 Schistocerca americana
GGTTCCACTTAATGATGTATTGGAACAGCTGGATTGAATTTTTCCTGCCAATATTTCAGAACTGTTTAAGTGTTGTTTGACGACTACATACTTCAAGTGGAATGAACAGTTTTATGAACAAATGGATCGTGTGGCTATGGGAAACCCCCTAAGTCCCGTAATTGCAAACTTCTTTATGGACAAATTCGAAGAACAGGCCTTAGGTACTGCCAGCAAAAAACCAAATGTATGGTTCCGATACGTGGATGACACGTTTGTGCTGTGAAGACATGGCAGGGAGGAACCAAGCCGGTTCCACGAACATCTGAATATTATAAACTTGAGAATTCAGTTTACAATGGAGGAGGAGGTAGACAGCAAATTACATTTCCTTGGTGTGCTTGTTTTTAGAAACGAAAATGGTAGTTTCGGCCACTCAGTATACTGCAAACCCACACACACAGGCCGTTATTTGCACCGGGATTTGAACCATCACCCACAACAGAAGCGGGGTGTTATCAAGACGTTAGCGGGCAGAGCTATAAATATTTGTGAACCTGAGTTGCTCGACGCTGAGATGGAACATCTCCACAATGCACTAATGAAAAACGGATATTCGTCCATCGAAATAAAACATGCATTGAGACAGCCACGCAGAAATCATAGTGACGTACAGGCTACTGCAAAATCTAAGGTTTTTCTGCTGTTTGTTAAAAATGTAACGGAAAGAATAGGGAGGATCTTGACGAAGCGGAATATTACCATAATTTACAAGTCCACCAGAAAGATACAGGAATACCTTAAGCCTGCCAAGAACGCTCGCAAACCATTGGAAAAAGCTGGAGTGTATAGGATCGCATGCAGCTGTAGAGATGTTTGAGTTCTTGTGGTAGCTTATTGAAAATGGATGCAGCAGAATACTGCACTCCTTTCTGCACAAGAGTCAAGGAAGTGCATTCCACATGTAGATTTGATTTCTGCCTAGTATTAACTGAGTGAAAGCTGTTAACTCTTGGGAATAAGCTAATATTGCTAACAACAAACGACATTAAAGAAAATATATACTGTGAGGGCAATGTCAAAATTCCCACACTATTGAATAGGGCTCGACAAGAGGTTTTCGAACTTACACCACACATGGCTCGAACAGCCCGTTTTTGAGCCAAAAATTACCCTTTTTGAATCAAGAGAATTATCCCAAAAAATAATACCATATGACATAAGCGTATGAATATATGCGAAGTAGACTACTTTTCGTGTTGAAATGTCACTTATTTCAGATACTGTTCTAATGGTAAATAAAGCAGCATTTAGTTTCTGAAGAAGATCCTGAGCATGGGCTTTCCACAACAGCTTACTATCTATCCGAATGCCTATGAACTTGAACTGTTCTGTCTCGCTTATAATATGCCCATTCTGTCTGATCAAAATATCAGTTCTTGTTGAATTGTGAGTTAGAAACTGTAAAAACTGAGTCTTACTGTGATTTAGCATCAAATTATTTTCCACAAGCCATGAACTTATTTCATGAACTACATTATTTGATAATGTTTCAATATTACACACAAGATCCTTCACTACCAAGCTGGTGTCATCAGTAAACAGAAATATTTTTGAATCACCTGTAATACTAGAAGGCATATCATTTATATAAATTAGATTCGATTAGATTAATACTTGTTCCATAGATCATGAATACGACACTTCGTAATGATGTGGAACATGTCAGGTTAATAAAAGATGTCTGTACAAGATATTACATTACACAAAATATTGCAGGACACTAATGTTTAAGTTAGGTTGGTTCCCCCCCCCTGCTTTAATTTATATCTAAAAATTCAGGCAATGAGTAGGAGTTGTCATCTAGAAATTCTTTTAATTTATTTTTAAATGTTGGTTGACTATCTGTCGGGCTTTTGATGCTGTTTGGTAGGTGACCATAGACTTTTGTGGCAGCATAATTTACCCCTTTCTGTGCCAAAGTCAGATTTAACCCTGCATAGTGAAGGTCATCCTTTCTCCTGGTGTTATAGCTATGGACACTGCTATTACTTTTGAACTGGGTTGGATTATTAACAACAAATTTCATAAGTGAATATATACTGTGAGGTTACTGTGAGGATCCCTAGATCCTTAAATAGATGTCTGCAGGATGACTGTGGGTGGGCTCCAGCAATTATTCTGATTACACGTTTTTGAGCAATGAATACTTTTCTACTCAACAATGAATTACCCCAGAATATGATGCCATACGAAAGCAGTGAATGAAAGTAGGCATAGTAAGCTAATTTACTGTGATTCTTATCACCAAAATTTGCAATAACCCTAACAGCATACGTAACTGAACTCACACGTTTCAACAGACCATCAATGTGTTGCTTCCAGTTTAACCTCTCATCAATGGACACACCTAAAAATTTTTAAAATTCTACATTAGCTACAGACTTCTGTTCAAAGTCTATATTTATTACTGGAGTTGTGCCATTTACTGTACGGAACTGTATATACTGTGTTTTATCAAAATTTAAAGACAGTCCGTTTGCTGAGAACCACTTAATAATTTTGTGAAAAACATCATTTGCAATTACACCACTTAGTTCTTGGTTTTTGGATGTTATTACTATACTTGTATCATCAGCAAAAAGAACTAACTTTGCATCAATGTGGAATGGTAAGTCATTAATGTATATTAAGAACAGTAAAGGACCTAAGATCAAACCCTGTGGGACCCCGTACTTGATTAGCCCCCCCCCCCCCCCCCCAGTTTGAGGAATCAGCTGTTGTTTTAACATTGCATGAACCACTTATTTCAACTTTCTGCATTCTTCCAGTTAAGTATGAATTAAACCATTTGTGCACTGCCCCCCTCAAACCATAATGATTTAGCTTATCTAAAAGAATTCCATGATTTACACAATCAAAGGCCTTTGAGAGATCACAAAAAATACCAATCTGTGATGTCCGGTTATTCAGAGCATTTAATATTTGATCAGGGAAAGCGTAAATAGCTTTTTCTTTTGAAAAGCCTTTCTGAAAACCAAACTGACATTTTGTTAGTACTTTATTTTTACAAATATGGGAGGCTACTCTTGAATACATTACTTTCTCAAAAATTTTTGATAGAGCTGTCAGAAGAGAGATTGGGCGATAGTTGTTGACATCTGACGTATCCCCCTTTTTATGCAATGGTTTTACAATGGCATATTTCAGTCTATCGGGGAAAACACCCTGCTCCAAAGAGCTATTACATACGTGGCTGAGAATCCTACTTATCTGTGGGGAACAAGCTTTAAGTATCTTGCTGGAAATGCCATCAATTCCGTAAGAGCTTTTACTTTTCAGTGAGTTTATTATTTTACTGATTTCAGAGGGAGAGGTTGGTGGAATTACAGTTATTACAAACTGCACAGGTATGGCCTCTTCTATTAGTAGCCTTGCCTCTTCTAGTGAAGATCTAGATCCTATTTTCTCCACAACATTTAAAAAATGATTATTGAAAATATTTTCAATTTCTGATTGTTTGTTAGTACACTTGTCACTCAGTTTTATGGCACTAAAGTCTTCCTGTGCTCTTGGTTGCCCTGTTCCCTTTCAATAATATTCCAAATTGCTTTAATTTTATTATCGGAGTTACTGATCTCAGACATGATACACATGCTTCTGGACATTTTAATAACTTTTCTTAGTACCGCACAATAGTTTTTATAATATTCAACAATTTCGGGGTCAGTACTCCCTCTTGTTGTTAGATACAGTTCTCTTTTACGGTTGCAAGATATTCTTATTCCTTTAGTTAGCCAAGATTTTTTATATGTTTCCTTGGAATTATGTTTAACTATTTTCTTGGGAAAACAATTTTCAAATACCCTTAAAAATGTATCGTGAAATAAGTTATATTTCAAGTTTGCATCGGGTTCCATATACACTTCATCCCAGTCTAGCTGCTTTAGGCTTTCCCTAAAGTTTGCAATATTTATATTGTTAATTGAACGCACTGCTTTGAAATTCTGATTTGATATACTGTATATATCTTCTAAACAAAGTAGCCGTTCCAACTCCAAATTAACTCTCCTATGTGATGTACTGTAACTAGCTGTGCACCATGATCTGAAAGACAATTCTCAACAGGATAAGCATTTATGCCCTTAAACTTATCTTGGTCTATAAAAAAGTTATCTATCAATGTACTGCTTTTCTTTGTTGTCCGAGTAGGAAAATCAATGACGGAGCTCAAACTGAAAGAACTGAGTAATACTACAAGGTCATCCTTCCTCTTACACTCTTTCAGGGAATCAACATTGAAATCCCCACAAATGATAATTTGCTTCCCCCTGTCTGACAGATAGCACAACAAAGCATCCAAGTTTTCTAGAAATGGCTGGAAATTCCCTGAGGGGGACCTATACACTGTTACAATTATGAAAGTGCCATCATTTAGTTTTATTTCAGTGGCACATGCTTCCATATGTTGCTCTACACAAAATTTTTTAGTTTCTAAATTTTTTACACTGTGGAAGCTTTTGACATATATGGCAACTCCTCCTCTCATAATATTATCTCTACTTACATGTGCAGCTAATTTGTACCCATTGATGCTAACCTTTTGCATATCAGTGACAATGTGATGCTCAGACAGGCATAGTACATCTATTACATTCTCAGTTTATATATCTTCTAAACAAAGCAGAAGCTCATCAATTTTATCTTCAATCCCCCAATATTTTGATGAAATATACTAACATTATTTTTCACTTTACTTTTGTGAGTATCTTGAACTTTTTTTAACATGTTTAGTACTTGCCTGGCTGAGTTTCCCACTGGACACTGATCTTACACTAAAAAAAGAGTTTCCACCATGAGATGTAGTTCCTCCCCCCTTTAAATTTCCTGCTATCAGCCCAGCCAGTTTACCCTTCCCTTTCTTGTTGAGGTGTAGGCCATGTCTAGTACAGTCCCACCTACAGAGTGAATCAACAGGAACCACACCAATGTGTCACCCCGCACCAGATCCAAGTAGCCGTTCCAACTCCAAATTAACTCTCCTGACAGAAGAGCTCAAATGAGGCCAGTCGTGGCGCTCCAGAACCGACACAAACGCAACACCGGTATGACTCAATGCTGATGCAATCTTTGCCAGGTCACATTCTAAGCTGTACCCCGGATCTCTGTCAATACTGTTGCCCGGCCCACCCACAATAACCACGGTATCTTCCTTAGTAAAGCCTCTACATAGTGAACATAAATCCTCTGTAACCTGCCCCAGTCCAGCACTAGGTCTGAAAAAACATGTGACCTGGTATTCTGACCCTAACTCATCCTGCAGAAGTTGGCCCACACCCCTAGCATGCGAACTACCTAGAACAAGAATTTCTTTCTCTTCGCAGACTTCCCTACCTTCTTCTTCAATTTGCTGCTGAAAGCTTGTTGAGCCCTGTCTATATCTGCTTCTGTGAGAGGCTCATCAGTTTCTGACTGAGGCAACAGGTCAAACCTAATTTGTACATTAATAACAAAGCTGTCAGAAGAATTTCTTGGCCTGTTCCTTATGCCTGTTGCCACTTCCCACCCCTGTTTACCCTTCTCCCCCATTAACCTGCCCAGTTCTCGCCTAGCCTCATCTAACTCAGCCTGAAGGGCAGCAATTTTCCCCTCCTGTTCCACAATGTTTCTATCTCTACTGCATAGCCTACAGAACCACTGATGAATCTCGCTCATTTTCTCAATTCCCATGCCACTACAATCGCCCCAATGGAAAAAGTTACCACATACATCACACCAGACCCCGGAGCTAACGATTCTACGGCACGTCAGGCACTTTACACTCATGGTACAAATCGATTTTAGTGACAGAAAGACAATTAAGTTACCGGAAAACAATGAAAATACGTGTACGAAAAATAGGGCCTACTTGCGACAATGTAAACAATGGTTCAGAAGTTTATTACTGGAAATTACTTAAGAGATGACGATACTCTACAGATATAAAGGGGCAGCAAACGTATTTAGCACACTAAACTATCAGTAAATGCACTTAAAATTGCGGTATGAAGTTTAATCTGAAAGCTCAAAAGTTCGGCCTGGCCGCGATATGTAAACAAAACGAACTTTACGTGATTACTGTGAAAATACGTGAGTAAGACAAAAAAAATTAATGGTACGCTTGAAGAGCACTGTAATTAACGTAATAAATTAGTTTTAAGTGTTAGAAACAGTTTATTACTACTTAAATTACTTATCTTGTACAGGAGCTGTGACTCAAACGTCCGTATAGCAGGTGCAAGAAACAGCAGTGGCCCCAGCACTGACCCTTGGGGAACACCCCACTTAACAGTGCCCCATTGGGACTGAACATCACTACCACTCTCAATATTGCGGAGAATTACTTTCTGCTTTCTGTTCTTAAAGTAAGAGGCAAACCAATTGTAAGCTACTCCCCTTACTTCATAATGGTCCAACTTCTGCAGTAATATTTCGTCGTCAACACAGTCAAAAGCCTTCGTTAAATCAAAGAAAACACCTAGCGTTCGCAACCTTTTATTTAATCCGTCCAAAACCTCACAGAGAAAAGAGAATATAGCATTTTCAGTTGTTAAGCCATTTCTAAAACAAACTGTACATTTGGCAGCATATTATGTGAATTTATATGCTCCAGTAACCTTGTATATACAACCCTCTCGATAACTTTAGCAAACACCGATGGCATAGAAATAGGTCTATAATTGTCAACATTATCCCTATCTCCCTTTATAAAAAGTGGCTTCACTACCCAGTACTTTAATCGGTCAGGAAACCGACCACTCCTAAAGGAAAAGTTACAGATATGGCTAAGTACTGGGCTAACATACACAGAACAATACTTCAGTATTCTGCTAGATACCCCGTCATATCCATGAGAGTTCTTGGTCTTTGTTTGTTGTTGGGGTCTTCAGTCCTGAGAATGGTTTGATGCAGGTCTCCATGCTATCCTATCCTGTGCAAGCTTCTTCATCTCCCAGTACTTACTGCAACCCACATCCTTCTGAATCTGCTTAGTGTATTCATCTCTTGGTCTCCCTCTACGATTTTTACCCTCCACGCTGCCCTCCAATGCTAAATTTGTGATCCCTTGATGCCTCAGAACATGTCCTACTAACCGGTCCCTTCTTTTTGTCAAGTTGTGCCACATACTCCTCTTCTCCCCAATTCTATTCAATACTTCATCGTTAGTTATGTGATCTACCCATCTGATCTTCAGCATTCTTCTGGTCTTTAGCGATTTAATTATTAACTCAATCTCCCTCTTGTCAGTATCATGGAGGAGCATTTCAGGTAACAGTCTCGGAACACTTTATTCTACGAGCGCTATATGATTCCCTGTTGGGACTGGGTTTCTATTTAGTTCACCTGCTATATTCAGAAAGCGATTATTACATACTGTACATATATGCAACTTACCAGTAACACGGACATTCCCACTACGCACTGATTCTATATCCTCGACCTGTCTCTGCTGACCAGCCACTTCCTTTACGACTGACCATATGGTTTTAATTTTATCCTGAGACTTAGCTATTCTATCTGCATACCACATACTTTTTGCCTTCCTAATAACTTTTTTAAGCACCTTACAATACTGTTTGTAATGGGCTGCTGCATTTAGATTCTGACTGTTTCTAACGTTTTGATATAATTGCCACTTTGTTCTACAAGATATTCTTATCCCTTTAGTCAGCCACCCAGGCTGCCTGTTTGTGCTAGTACCCTGTTTTGAACGTTCTAACGAAAAGCAACTTTCAAAGAGCACGAGAAAAGTCTTGAGGAAAGCATTATATTTACCGTCTACTGTATCAGCACTATAAACATCTTGCTACTCTTGTTCCTTGATAAGGTTTACAAAGGTCTCTACAGCAACTGGATCAGCTTTCCTAAAAAGTTGATAACTATATTTAACATGTGTTGCAGCACAAAAATCTTTTAGAGTTAAAATTTGTGCATCATGATCTGAAAGGCCATTCACCTTTCTGCTAACAGAATGCCCTTCTAGTAATGAGGAATGAACAAAAATATTGTCTATGGTTGTTCTACTGTTCCCTTGCACTCTCGTTGGAAAGAATACGGTTTGCATAAGATTATATGAATTAAGGTGGTCTACCAGTATCCTTTTCCTTGCAAAATCACTTATACAATTAATATTGAAGTCACCACATATAACTAACTTTTTGTATTTCCTATAAAGTGAACCAAGAACCTCCTCTAGCTTTAGCAAAAATGTTGTGAAATCGGAGTCTGGGGATCTATAAATAACAACAGTAAGAAGTTTAGCTCCACTAAATTTAACCACACCTGCACAACATTCAAACACCTTTTCAGTGCAGTACTTTGAAACATCAATTGACTCAAATGGGATACAGTTTTTCACATACATGGCTACTCCCCCACACCGCAAAGAGCTCCTAGAAAAGCTGCCAGCCAACCTGTATCCTGGTAAAGGAAGCCTCTGAATTACCTCCTTATTTAAGAAGTGTTCAGATATACCAATAATTTCAGAGTCAACATCTATAAGCAGTTCACTAACTTTATCTCTAATACCTGGTATATTTTGATGAAATATACTAATTCCCTTATTAATCGGATACCTAAGCTTTGTCGAAAGTGGTTTCTTTGTTAGAGAGACTTCCCTTAAGGAGGAATACCTATCAGCTGACTTCAATCTAAAAAAGGTACAGCTCTAACACCCACAACTACCGGAATTTTCCCATGAGTGATCCCACCACCCCCACCTATGCTGTCACCCATAAGCTTTGCCAACCTCCCCTTTCCATACCTGTTGAGGTGCAGGCCATGTCTAGTGAAACCCGTCCTGCTGATAGACTCCACCGACACCACTGAAATGTGACTCATGGCTTCTGTCATCAGCGCACCCCCAAGTCTCATGTTACTACGCCTGATGGCTGTATTAAGATTAGGCCGATTGTGACGCTGAAACAGTTCCACGAAATGCACATTCGTGTTGCCAGTCTGAGTGGCTATCTTTTCCGGGTCACCATCTATGTCATACTCCCCATCCCTGTCAATACTATTACCAGCCCCACCCACAATCACTACCTGATCCTCTTTAGTAAAATTCTTCATAACCCCCCCCCCCCCCCCCCCCCCCCTATGTTAACAGTCACCTGAGCCAATCCTGCATTAGGCTGTCTGTTTCACATGCACTTTTACCTTGTTTCAGGACTGAGACTACCCAATTTTTTCCCTTCACTGGGTTGGGAACACATTCTCACAACCAATACCATTACAGACCACAAGAATTTTGTGTTTGTTAAGCATGGATAGATGTTGTAGCAAGTGGTTGTGGGTTCTGTCACGTACCAGTATCATGTTGTGATCAACTCTCAG
The DNA here is from genome assembly GCF_021461395.2 of Schistocerca americana. NCBI lineage: Eukaryota > Metazoa > Arthropoda > Insecta > Orthoptera > Acrididae > Schistocerca > Schistocerca americana. The sequence continues at coordinate 1,011,156,177 of NC_060130.1, forward strand.
AGTGCAGAGAAGTTTCCAGTAACTGAAAGGAGCCTTATAAGGGGTCACATGTTAACAGCACAATTAGTATGAACACTGCCAACCAGGGGTACTGTTTGTAAGCTGGTGGCGCATAGACACAACACAACTTGGCCTGTGAAGAGGTGGCATGGGTCACTATGGTAGTGACATATCCTAGTAGTCCCTTCTTCTGATGTTTAATGAGACAGAGTGCCCCAGCATGGAGTCTTTTAAATGCAATATAGTTTTCTTAGAATGAATGACACCTGTGTCATTGGAGTTCCCAGCCACACTGTTTGTTGATCTCGGCATTTTCTTGTGTCCACCATGGGATGGACTCCTGATGAGAAATTCCGAACAACAGGGGGCTAATTAATTCCACTGCTTTTGGTCTTGTGTTAGTTGTCTCCTGTAGTATGTTATCAAAATACGCTCGAGAATTAGCACCAGGTGGTAGTGTGAAATCATGTTGAGGTCTCATCATGGTGGGTACTGAGTTGGATGCCCATGCAAAACACACATGACAAGCAGGAAACAGTCACTCGAGCAGAGATTATCATGTACCCTCTTATTGAGGAGAGGAGGCTAGAGTTATAGTATCTGGTAGAAGGCAGAAATCAGAGAGAACAAAATCCATACTTGCCTGTATGCAAATAGCCACAGCATCTAAAGCTGTATTGAGTATATTGTATATAAGATATCTGCAAGTATCAATGTACAGACATGAGCTAATTTTCATTCAGGGTTACTCTACTTCTAAACTAGGGGCAGCGACTGCTTAGAATAATGGCATATGTTTCAGCAAAAAATGTTTCTTGAAAGGCAATATATGATACTGCATAAAATTATAGTAGTAGTTGTCCAAGTTCCACTAGGGAGTGAAAATAGCCAAAAGTTCCACTGGATGATGGCTGTAAGTGTAGCCAGGGGTTGTGGGAAGAAGGCAAGAAGATGGGTCACGTTTCAACCAACGATCACCTGTTGACTAGGAATAACATCAACATGCATAATTTGGTGTGCGTGCGGGCGTGTGTGTGTGTGTGTGTGTGTGTGTGTAAGGAGTGGGAGAGGGGTTATTCCTTGCCTGCCTTCTTTCTTTCTTTTTCTTTTTGTTCCCCTTATGGAGTTTTACCTCAGTTTGGGATTTACTGGGAAGTCAGTCTGGAACTGAGGATGAGCAAACTCTTCTGCACTCATAACCTGTGCATCCTTCAACCACTGACTTGTTGGGCCGAGTAAGCTCCGACGGAGGTAACCCTTCGCTGTGGGGTGCATGTTGCCAAGGACACTTTTACAATTTGAGGTGGAGAAGCGAGTTCCACAATACGGGTGTAAGAGGAACAGAGGGGGAGGAGATCTCATCCCCACACAAACAAATGTATTCAGAATTCCATCTAGGCTGGAAATTGGTCACACAGCAAAGTGGGCATCACCGACTTGGTATCGAAAATAGCGTGGTGAGAGGAAAGACCAAATAAAAATCGGAAGACATCCATAAAAACACCAACCATGGAGCTACTTGAGAATGAGATACCTCCACATAGTTGTGTCAAAATATTACCCAGAAGGTGACGCCAGTAAAGGAAACCCTTTAGTATAGCTACCTCCAGGAAGGCCAGGTTATCAAATATGGAGCCACCCGGGACTGCATGGACTCTATGATTCAGACAAGGAGGCAGTTGACCATTTGCTCCAAGGTCTTCGCCACACAGCTAGGGGGGGGGGGGGGGGGGGGGGGGGAGACACTACAATAACTACTCGAGCATGTATGGTCCCCTGCTAGGATTTGGGGATGGTAGCAAGGCTGATGTAATAGGAACACTCTGCTGGATCTCTTCTAATGTCTTCCAAGAGGGTTTTCTATCTTCACTGACATTACATTTTGCAACTACTAATGTTTCAGCGATAGGACCAGCGGTGCAGACTGGCAGTTGTCTTTACAGGTACAGGTAGGCATTTACAGGTACAGGTACACATGCACTGCTGAACCTTCATAGTCCAAGTGCTAGCACTGATTTTCTGGGCAGGCTGCTCCAATGTCGAGGCAAGAGATTTCACAAAACTTGGTGCCTGACTGTGAGTAAATTCTTTCTTCACATCAGAGTACGAGGCACGTGGGGCAGTAAATTGAAAACCTGGTTTGTGGGTCGTGTCACAACACAGCCCGACCATTACAACCCACAGTGGTGTGACCAAAGTGTTGACACTTGAAGCAGTGCATTGGATTTGGGACATAAGGCATAACCTTAAGGTGGAGAAAGCCTGCTGTAATATACTCGGGCAACTTCAGCTGATTGAATAACAGGATATAAGGTGCTGACTTCTGAAGTTCACCATCAACTTTTTTCATAACATTCTGGACTTAGTCACCTGTGCTGTTACACATCCCTGATGCAGTTCGTCTGTATCCGTATCCATAATGTCTCGGCTTCATTAACACTATTTACCCAGTGTGTAGTTCACTGTCGGTGAGATATCCTCCGAGTAGCTTGGCATTCAACAGCTCGTTTACTTGGGGAGCCTCCTGAGTCTCAAGCAAGACAGTACTGCTGTGCAGCCTCTTGACAGCTTTGAATTGCCCTGCAAGTCCCTCCAGAGCTTTATGGATAGAGAAGGGTGACAATTTTTCAAAAGAACTGCCCACACGTTCCATCACAACGAAGACATTAGCTACCACAGGACGTGGCCCGTTAACACTGACTTTCTCAGACATTCAGAGAGAATGCAGATAGACTAGCCACATGACACCTCTTAGGAGTTTGGGTGTAAATGCTGCCAAATGGACCACCCGAACTGCTGGGAGTAGAAATGTTAGATCTAGGCTTCACGGAATTCCCACGAGCAGCTAGGGAAAGAAGTAAACCCAGACAGAGACCCGCTTGCCCGCTAGTGACTGTGCCGTGCCTCCTCAGGAGCCATGCACCTCGTCACTGCACAGCACCCATTGAGATTGAGGTTTTTTTTTTTAATTTGAGCAGTTGAGCCAAGATCCCCAGACCCTATGACAAACAACACTCCACCATTGTCTGAAGCAAGCTCTGAGCTTATGGTGACAGAGGACTTGCAGTACTTCCCAGTCCCCAATTCAGGAAGCTTGGGAACTCGAGGGTTGCCAAGGTTGTTCCCAGCAAACAAATGCTGAGCCCTTGGGGGTGTTCATATCCTTGCCAGCAAAACTAAAGTACAGAGCACCTGGTAAACTGGTTTCTGCCCTTTTGTTATGACATAAAATATTTTCTGCATAATGGCTCTCACATCAGTTGCTAGAAGGTTGAAAGCCACAGCTATACTACTGGCTTCACTGACTGCAGCTTGTTGTTAGACAACACCCCCCCCCCCCCCCAAAAAAAAAAAGTGTTAGCATTAGCATGCAGGACCTGGTAACCAGTTCTACAACGTATTTTAAGTCAATATCTTCAGCTGCTTTGTATGCAGTTTAGTTTCCCTGAATATAAGCCTGCCTTTATATATAACAAACAGCTTTCCTCTACCACAGCAGGGAGAAATAGGTGTCCTGGGGAGGCTGATCTTATTTGCTGTATAAGTGTGAAGGGGAATCAAAGCAGATAAGGAATGTAATGGCATGGCAACATCTAACCTGTCCAGTGCTATTGTGATTAAATATAATACTGTATGAAACATGGTAAACAAATCTTGAGGACAAATTTTGAGAATATTGTAGAGTAGCCAACGGTTTCTCCCTCTGTAAGCAACAAAATATCTACAATGGTGAACAATGTCACGCTGAATTATGCCCAACTATATGGGTCACACACAGTAACAATACCGTAGATCATGCTCAGCTGAATCATTAAAGTTCTTTATTGCTTTATTGCAGAGTAGACAGTAGTATGGAATGCCAAAGACAGGGTGGGAGGGTTGTCAGTACATTAAAAATCATTCTGTATGGCAAGTGTTTTATATGCCCTGTTACTGGCCTAATGCTCTCATGGCGAAGTGCACGAATGATAAAATGGTCAAGCCCAAATGCAAAGAATTCAGCCATTGTAAAGCCACGACCACAAAAAAACACATTCCATTTGAAAAGAATTAGAACAGACACATTCATTCTGTTCCAAATGACATGTAGCTAATGTGCTTACACACTTAGGTCTTCAAGTTATGTGCTTCAGGCATGGGAACCATGTAAGTCTGTCAGAGGTTAAATGATACCTCCTGAACACACACTGAAAGTGAGGAAAGTAATTTCCTGGTTTTAAAAACAATGGTCAAATGTTAGTTAACTGCGAGTCACTTTGTTATATAGCTTGGAGGAGCAGCACCACAATAACTACTGGACTCCGTACAGTCTTTCCCCGTTTCAGGCGGATATCAAAAGTTGCTCCCTCCATCACTTAAGGAAGACTCTAATCATCCAAGGAATCAACTACGACATTTTCAAGGCCACAGACAATGAAGAATCCAGCTCCCACATAGAAAAGATGCAGCTGCAATTTTCAGGGTAATTGAAAAGGAAGTTCTAGTCACCAGTCACCTTTAATGTCAGTCAGTAGTGGAAGAGCGGATTCTGGTTTCACGTGACAGTGATCAAAGAGAAGTACTTCGCCATCATGAGGGTAATGATTTCAACAGCAGTGGTGAGACACCTCTGTTTCAGTAAAGCTGTTACTGATTCACAACAAATTTGCCAGAAATCCTCTTTTCAATTTCCATAACCTTACACAATTAATGAAATTATGTAAGAAGTTCATAAATACATATCACAGAAGCTTCTTGTTTAGTGTGATTTATTATATTTTACTGTCTTTGGCTTCAGGATCTGAAAGGCTGTGAGGTTCTAAGCAGACTATTGGTACCTGAAGCATTTCATAGTTGCCTGCCTGACTAACTGTGGAGGATACTCATCCCCTACTAGATGAGACATGCTACCTTGAAGCTGGACTGAGGACTTTGGGACAGATGCATTACATGCAAAAAGGTTCACATTAGTAATGAGATGCACCTATACCTACAGCACCCCCCCCCCCCCCCCTCCAGTTTGCTCTACTGACTATGCATTTTGGTATTACTCTATCCGTGAAGCGGATCCAGACAGGGAGGTTGTCTCGTGAATGCAAGTCTGTGACCATTTTCCACTGAAAAAGTAGGACAGCAGACTGTCAAGTCAATGGTAGAGAATGACCCAACTCCAGCATAACCACTGACATTTAGAAGACACGAATCTTCTGAGGTAACAAAGGTCTCAACAACACAACTCTGGAACTCTGGTGTAGGGTAGCTTAGAGCCCCATAGTACACTGAAGTCTACATCTACGTGATTACTCTGCTATTCACACTTAAAAGTGTTTCGCAGAAGGTTCAGAGAACCACTTTCAGACTATTCCGTGTGGGTTGTGATTTACCTTATTTTATTACAATGGCCATTTCTCCCTATGTAAGTCAGACTCAACAAAATATTTGAAGGAGGAAGTAGGTGATTAAAACTTTGTGAAAAGATCTCACTGCACCAAAAAATGCCTTTGTTTTAATGATTACCACCCTGATTCACTGCTCACATCCATAACACTGTAATAACACAAAACAATCTGTCCTCCTTTGAACTTTTTTGTTGTCCCCTGTCAATCTATCTGTTAAGGATCAGATACCATGCAGCAACACTCCAGAGGGGATGGACTAGTACAGTGTAAGTAGTCTCTTCAGTGGATTTCTTGCATCTTCTATATGTTTTGCCAATTAAATGCAAGCCTTGGTTCACTTTGTAACTTACACGACCTGATGATTCATTGTTGGTGATCTTATAAATTTGTCGTCTTGGATCACCCTCCTGCTACAATGGTGGACAAAATTAAGAGATGGGTGCCATTTTCCCAAATTTCTCCGAAAAAACCACACAAAACCGGGACTGTGGGGTGCCATACACAAACACTGTGGTCCTGGCATTGCTGAGATAAGGTTACATGTTCATGTGGGCTGTCCAATGCCATTGGGAAGTATAAAAGTCTGCATAGCTACGTCCACACCCCAGTACAGTAGTCATTACCTTCTATAAATAATGTCATTTCCTTTCTGTTTGTTTAGGTGAAATGAGTACACATCATCACTTAGGCAATGGTATAAGATGGATAATCGTTGGTAGGCTTGAGGCAGGGCAGTACCAAGCTCAGGTTGCAAGACAACCAGATGTAACACCAAGTGTCATCTCGAATTTGTGGGTTCAGTTTAAAACAAGTGTGACACTGAGCAGAAGACCAGGACAAGGTTTCCAAAATGAGATTTTCACTCTGCAGCGGAGTGTGCGCTGATATGAAACTCCCTGGCAGATTAACACTGTGTGCCCAACCGAGACTCAAACTCGGGACCTTTGCCTTTCGCAGGCAAGTGCTCTACCATCTGAGCTACTCAAGCACGACTCGTGCCCGGTCCTTACAGCTTTACTTCTGCCCGCAAAAGGCAAAGGTCCCGAGTTCGAGTCTCGGTCGGGCACACAGTTGTAATCTGCCAGGAAGTTCCACGACAAAGTTGTCCACAAGCCACAATAGCCAATGACAATCAGTATTTGGTGCTTTCAGACAAGCGCCAGAGGACTTCTACAATCACCCAACTCTTTCATACCTTGCTGTTGCCTCAAAAAATCAGTTTCCATGAAGACAATTGCCAGAAGGCAACACGATACAGGGTGTATATGCTAGAAAGCTGGCCATGTACTTCCCACTCACCCTCTCCCACAAAAGAGAGCGCTTACAATGGTGGTGCATACAACACAGACAGTGGACAATTCAATATGCTAATGTTATCTTCATGGACGAGTCCAGATTTAGTCTACAACCTGACTCTTGGTAAGTCTTCATATGGAGGGAACATGGGACATGACAGCATCCCCACATAATCAGGGAAACGGACACGTGGTGGAGATGTGCCAATTTGGGCACGGATCATGCACGATACCCACATAATGCTCCATGTGTTTGGCAATGGTTCTGTGAATGCCCAGAGGTACATGCAGGAGATCCTAAAAACCTATGTGCAGCCTTTTAAGAGTGCTGTTGGCTCTCATTTCATTTTTATGGATTACAACGCATGGCCACAAAGGGCCCGACTGGTTAATGAATATCTGCAAAGTAAGGCTATTCACTGCATGGTTTGACTGGCTAAATGACCTGATCTGAATCTTATTGAACACAAATTATTTCCCAGTAAACTAATTAGGCTACTGGCATCAGTAATCTGGAAATTAGATAGTGACTAATAAAATTTTATGATTTTCTGCTTAAGTACCAGTTTGTGTAGTAGTCGTATGTATGTTATTTACGACACGAGATCAAATAAACAAAAATATTATCTGGATGGCAGGAGTGGTAGGAGAAGAAGTAGGATGGCACCACCTCACACTATTACAAGCTTCCTCACAACATTTTCTATGTGATGACTCCAATTTAACTTGACTGTAACTGGTATCCTAAATTTATATTATTTATCGTGCACCAGAAATTAAGTAGAATTATTTTACTACTTGATTATGATTTGAATTTGAGATTATGTGCATCTAAAGATATGCTGTTTTTGAGTCTTTTTCTGACATTTCTTGATTCTTTTACTTGGTTGTCTCTTCCTGATTTGATGGAGCTGGCTGGCTTAGATGGTGGTACTACTTTTCTTCCTTTGTTTCTAATGGTGTTACTGCTCCCTTGTTGCTGTAGCTGGTCAACAGTTAAGAGCAAGCTCATTCACTGCACTTCTGTACATACACTTTCATCAGAAATTTTTTGTGTATGTATCAATAACTACAATCTGTGTTGATGCACTTCATTTTTCAGTGCTTTTTCTGAATATCTTGAAATGTAGTGGTATATCTAACACACTGCCTCTGCCACAATAATTCCAAAGGTTTCACCTCATTTTGGTGATTTATTTATAAAATGTCCCCATCACCAAAGTACAGACACAAGTGTCACCACCAGCTGGGGCAGCCCACTGTTAGTTAAAAAAATATCGCATTTTCCTAAAAGGTAACAACTTTGGCCACAAACTATAACCCATTACAGCCACTTTTTGACTCATACCCGCAGCTTATCAAGGAAACAGCCTAAAGTTTACATAAGTGAACTCTCTTTCTAAGCAATTATAAACTATGATATCCATTACAAACCAACAGCACAGCACAAATGTTGATGTGTTGTCATGGCTACCTGGGTGCTTCTGACTGGGTGCAAGTGTTTTGCCAATGGCCAACGTTGATACTGGTCACTGCAACACATGGATGCTGGGTGTTTATCACTGATGCTGATTTCACAAAGTTCTCCTGCCATTGAAACCAACTGCACCTACAATAAACAAGGTAACAAGCAGCCCCCATGTCAGACACAGCAGCAGCTACCACAAAATCTACAACTGTCATTGCTGCATCTACTGTCTTCACTACAGTGCCCATTAACTGTGCATGTCTGGGACAAACAACGAGGGTCACTGTCCAGATACACTGATGACAGTCAGTTATCTTCTGGGCAACACAAAATAATGTCAGTCCTCTGCCATGATACTGCCATTCCTCAAAGTAATATTAATCCAGAGGATACTGAGATGTGTAAGCAACACATATTGCCCACTGTCTCCTGGTGACATAATCACACTGAGGGAACCACTTGTCCTGGACACTGTTACGTAGCTGCCAGTGTAGATAGGGTACTCCCATCTACTGCAGCCACCCCCACGATTGAGCCGCCACAGGGTGAGTCACTTCAGTCTCCAGGAAACAGAGAGCTTGCATCTTAACCTGACAATGAGGTAAGGACAGTGAAGGCGATTACATGCAGGATTGTATACAAACGCGACACTCTGCACATTACAGATGTCACATCGTGTAGGGAGACCGGAGACACACCGTACAATAAACCTCTGCTACAGCAGTCTTTCCTAGCACAGCACCACTTCAACAGCAGGGCTACCACTATCCGTACACCATCACAGCCACTGTTTCAGCCTGAAGACAGCATTATCAGAGTTCACACCTAGTGGCATAAATATCTGGTACTTATCCTGACTAACTGATAATGAACTGTGCTAAGTATCTGATCTATGGTTTGGGTCAATTGTGGCCAATTTCTACTTTGTTCTGATATAGCTGTTATCCTTAGCCATTCTGTATAATTTCTTATTTTCTTGTTAGATAAATCCCATTCTTATGACAGAACACTGAAATATGTAAAAAATGTAGGGGGGGGGGGGGGGGGGTAATGTGACTTGTAAGTTGTCTTTGCCTCAACCTCAACACATGATCTGTGCCAAGTGATTTTCAGCTCTTATATTTCCATTTTATTTTAGGAGAATGGATCATTTCATGCTCTAAACTTTGCGTTTGCTCCAATAATTAACACAGAAGTCAGGGGCATACAGTTTCTTCAGCACGAGCTGCCAAATCGTATTTTCTGCATATCATTTGACCTTTAAATGTCACAGAGCTCAAATTTCTGGTACTTGAAACAACAACAGGGGTTTCAAATGCAAGGTTTTACTTTCAGCCTCATAAATCCAGTTTTTACATGATTTGCAAAATCAGCATATCAAGTACCAGTGTAAATTTAGCTGTCTTCATTTCACCTCAAGCTCTGATCTCCATATTCCACATGTGCATAATGTCACTGCACGTCATCACACCTTTATTGTAGTTAATGATTTGATACAGTTATGCTACTATGGGACACTTACTAATTGTCTGAATTTCATAAGGTTAGTTAATGGCTTATTGAGATGTCACTGTGTAATGGAACATTAGCAGTAGAAACAACCCCTTAATGGAATTTAGAGATCTTTTCTATGAAGAAGGTGACAATTTTTCACAATGGATGAATTATTTGTATCAGCACTGAATGAAAAATGAAGTGACTTCATTGATGATCAAGTAGCTTAAGCTCAGACTGGCCCACAAAATCTGACAACAAAATTAAAACAAAAAAAGGGATTGAGCAAATTTAATATGCAGCCATTGACAAGTGGTGCACATTGACACCTACACACTGATTGCATATATAGGTTGTCAATTCAAGGAGTTTGTCATTTGGGATGACCTAGGAGCTTCCTGAATTCTGTGGATGTGATGAGAGTAATCCCCCTCGATATTCAAATCTGTTTTGTAATTCCAATTGGCATATTGTTTTTGTTCTGATTTCTTTTATTTCACTTGGTGGTTAAATGAAACCTCCCATTCTCTTTAATTGCCCATTTCACTTGGTGGTTAAATGAAACCTCCCATTCTCTTTAATTGCCCTTACATCAGTACCACTCCTTGAAGTGTTATTTCTTCAGTTGATACATGCTTATTTTTATTATACAAAAGTGAGTCCATTTTTAGTTTCTGCAACACTTTAACATTTTTATTCTAAAAATACAGACTGTAAGCGTACTTCAAATGCTAATGTATGAAATCTCTTACTATGATCATGATGTGTCCAGTATCCCATACGTTCCAACTCTGGATGGGCACATGAAGCAAGTGTTGGATAGTGATGTCCTCCATATTGGCCCGGTACGAAATGTGACTGATAGTACCCATGCCTGCAAACACAACAAAAAACAATGTTAAAGAAGAGTGCATCAAGAAGAGTGCTCACTTCAGGCAGGCACTTTCCCCGATGTGTTGAAAACATCAAAAGTTATTCCTGTATATAAAAAAGGGGATAACGACAATGTAAATAACTACAGACCCATCACAATTTTCTCCTGCATCTCTGAAGTACTGGAAAAAGTTACGTATGACAAACTTATGAAATTTATAGATAAAAACAGCATCCTATGTAATGAACAACATGGATTCAGAAATAAGAGGTCAACGACAACTGCCGTCTATGAGTGCATCAATTCCATCTTAAACCTGATGGACAAAAAACAGGAAACAATAGGAGTATTCATTGACTTGTCAAAAGCTTTTGGCATGGTGGACCATAAAATTCTGCTATCAAAGCTTGAAAGATATGGTATTCGAGGTCTGTCCAACAAGTGGATCAGTTCCTTCCTGACTAATAGTAAGCAGGCAGCGTGCATCAAGCACACAAATGTTGAACTAAAAACTGTATCTAATCACTTATCTGACTATAAACAAATTAAATGTGGTGTACCCCAAGGATCAGTAATGGGACCCCTTCTGTTTCTTCTGTACATAAATGATCTAAGCTTCAATGTTGATGCACACAAAACAATCATATTTGCAGATGACACCACGATTCTACTAAAAGGAGACGATGATGAACAGTTACAGCAGACAGTAAATGCCGTCACGAAACAACTTAGCAGCTGGGCACAGAGTAATCAGCTTGTAATAAACAGTAAGAAAACTATTGCTCTAAAATTCCACAATGTTCCTAACAAGGACATGTTTATCCCATCAGTCTCTATCAATGACGAACCAGTTGGTAACAAAACTGAAACCAAATTCTTAGGACTTTGGCTGCAGAGTAACATCAGATGGAATAAGCATATTGAATATCTCAATGCAGAACTGAGCAAAACATGTTACCTTCTTTGTTCATTAAAATCATCCTGTAGTGCGAAAACAGTTGGTTGGTTGGTTGAGGGATGAAAGGGACCAAGCGAAAACAGTATTGAATGCATATCATGCGTACTTTCATTCTCGTCTTAGATATGGGGTCACCTTCTGGGAAACTCTAAAACAGCTAATAGCACTTTTAAACTACAAAAAAGGGGCCACTAGAATCTTGTTTGGGTGCAAGCTTAGAGACTCTTGTAAACCCCTGTTTAAGAAATCTGGTATTCCTCCATTACTATGTGTATACATTATGGAAACCCTTTTGTTCTTTAAATTAAATGTGATAGGTAAGGACTGGAGACTGCAAAAACTGTGATATACATGATCACTTTACAAGACAAAACAGAACATATGACTCAAATCAGCACAGCACTGTGCCAAAAAGGTACTTTTCACATGGGAGTTAAGCTTTATAACAAAATTCCTGAAAACGTAAAAGCTATCACAAAGGTCAATACATTTGGAAAATCTCTAAAGTCATATTTACAGCGTCACTGCCTTTACTCCATTGAAGAATACTTAAATTTATGAAATGTGTTATATAAATACTTACGTGTAAAGTGTATTATTGCAACCTTAAATATGTATGCCTTGAAATGACTTTCAGCCTGTACATTTATAACTTGACTTGTCCAATGTCTTATGCTTAAGCTGCTATGTAGACAACAGGACCAATAAAAAATATAAATACAAACACAAATGGAGAACAAACATTTAAGAAAAGAAAAATCATTTGTATCTGATTAGAAACTATGAACTAGACTACAATATAAATTTTATTGGCGTAGTAGAGCAGCACTGGCAGTAAAAGTCACATACCTTACATCAGCAAACAGTTTTACAAAGATGCAGTGAAAATACTTATATTATAATATTCAATATCAACTTAAAATACAGTGGAAATCTGTAATCTGGAGATTAATAAACTCAGTAAACTCTATTCCATAATACAGTTATTGCAACAAATAAAGAACCAACCTTCAATCAGGCAGTCACATTATCCAAGATTCCTCCCTCCCCCTTTCTTTATTACCAACAGAAGTTCTAAACAATGAAGGAAAACTTGGTATGTTTCATTTGACAAACCACTGTTTGATACACATGGAATGAAGTGTTACTATTGCACAACACTAAACAGTGTTACAATTTCTCAACTTTCCCATTCTCTTTAGATGTAATCAGAAATGGAGGTGTTTGTTTATGATAACTTAATCATGGAAGGGTCCAATATGAGGGCTAAGTGTTGTCACTGCCTTACCTCTGGCCTTTAATGGGGAATTATTAGCTGACAAAAATTGAAGGAGAAGAAAGAAAGTGCTAAAAGAGTAAACAAAGTGTACACACATATGAGAAGTCAGTCAGTCAGTCAGTCAGTCTCTCTCTCTCTCTCTCTCTCTCTCTGTGTCTGTGTGAGAGAGAGAGAGACCATACAGAAAACAATCAGATTTTCACAGTTGAAATGGAATAGCTTGAACAAAGTAAATGCTATACTCGGCCACATCTTTCAACAGTTTCTTTTGGAACATTATAAAGTGTAAAATTTGTTAATGTACCATTCTTGCTGGCAGTATATGTCACTTACCTTGCTACATCATTTTGTATACCGTATTTACTCGAATCTAAGCCACACTCGAATCTAAGCAGCACCTGAAAAATGAGACTCGAAATCAAGGAAAAAAAAAAATTCCCGAATCTAAGCCGCACCTGAAATTTGAGACTCGAAATTCAAGGGGAGAGAAAAGTTTTAGGCCGCACCTCCAAATTGAAAGAAAGTTGGTCCATTGTAATATGAGACACAATTTAGGTCGGATGAATGACGATACAGCTACAGTAGTTTGGTTCGAGTCGTAAGCTTAGCCGGCCGAAGTGGCCGTGCGGTTAAAGACACTGCAGTCTGGAACCGCAAGACCGCTCCGGTCGCAGGTTCGAATCCTGCCTCGGGCATGGATGTTTGTGATGTCCTTAGGTTAGTTAGGTTTAACTAGTTCTAAGTTCTAGGGGACTAATGACCTCAACAGTTGAGTCCCATAGTGCTCAGAGCCATTTTTTTTTCATAAGCTTAGCAGTTAAGCTTTACCAGGTAGCCATTGCTATGCGTCAGGCGCCCCGTCCGTATTTATACGGGTACCCTTCCTTTTTCACGTGCTTCGATTGGTTTGAATCGATTGCTTATTCTTCTTTGATCTGATAAGTTCCGTTCTCTTTGTTATACGTGTTTACGTCACTCCAAGCTGAAAATGCATTACTGTACTGTGTCATGCATTGTTTGTCGCATTCTGATAATGTGTGTTTACGACCTGTCGCCGCTTGCGGCATGGCTTGCTTTTGTGCGCGCTACCGCTGCTTTCAATAAAAAAAGAGAGGAATTGTCTCATTAGCGAAACAATGGCAAGAGACTGCTATTTGTTGTTACTTACACTGCTGTTTTCTTTGATAATGATCAACACGAACCAAATAATAGACTGCGAGTGATAGATGTTCTGAACGAGAGTTTAGCTAAAATTTTTCTCCATTTGAAAATCTTTGCACACGCCTCTTTTGTACATTACATTCTGCACAGAAATTAGAGTCAGCTTAGATTTAAAAATCTCGTCAATTGCCGTGCTTCATTTCTGACTATCACCATTAGGCATAAGAATAATACGAATATAAACATGACATGATATGTATATTCTTCCGCGTTTTGCTGTTGTCTCACACTAGTTTCGTAGTTTATTAGGCAGACAGGATTTAAATGAGATAGCAGCAAACACGAAAGAATACATGGCAAAATGTTTATATTCGTATTATTCTTATGGTGAAGAGAATACTGCATGTGATTCACGATTCTTAAAAGTTCCTATTAGTAACCATCTCTTTTCACAGGCAGGAAAAAATTCAGAACGTAGAGTTGGCCATATTGATAAACATCCCAAACAGTCTTGCCAGTCGGATTTTCGTAGTACATTGAAATGCTGCTGTATTCGAAGATGAACAACACGGAATTTGTATTTACTTCGTTGGATAATGTACGAAAATGCAGTGGTAGAAACTTGGGGCGGAGAAAAAAGCTCGTCTTCGACCTTTTTTTTAATTTATTTACTGACACAGAGGTTTTGGCGCCAGTATTTATCTTTGTGCCTGGAAAGCATGCCTGTGTAGCGCTACATATATTCGACTGCAAAAGTTAGTTGTGGCGGCACCTACCAACATTTTTCAGAACTTCCGCTTACTTTGCACTCGATTCTAAGCCGCAGGCAGTTTTTTGGATTACAAAAACCGGAAAAAAAGTGTGGCTTAGATTCGAGTAAATATGGTACTTCTTATACAGTTCATATTCTGGCAATATTGTGTATCTCGAGAATACAATAAATAATTTCCAAATAGTCTAAGTCCCCCAATCTCCCCTACACACACACACACACACACACACACACACACACACCAAATGAAAAAAAAAAAAAAAAACAAAAACCCCAAAGGCAGGTTTTCTATCATTCAAAGTTCTCGAGACTTGATATTTTACAGCTACCCAGAATACCTTCACTTCTACTACTGCTGCATGTGTCATCATCACTACCATTAGCATAATGAAAAGAAAGTACCTGTGGTGCTGAAGGGTGTAAACAGCTTTTGCATCCTGCGGGTGCCTCAAAAAAACATTTTGGGCAGCAGAATGTCTGAATAAAGCTACACCATCAACTGTATCATCATGAGTTTGGTGCCAATAATTTGGGCATCGTGGATCTGTTTCATTTTCTGCCTTCTGGATTGGCAATGTGCTGGTGCCTATTTCTGAAAATCCAACCAAAGAAAAATGCGTAAAATAAATTCCAGGTACATCTCTCTTTTTTTTTTTTTTTTTAGCAATTATAGCATTTAATTCAGCAAGATGGAAATATATATTACAAAAATTATCAAGTGAATTAAACACTTGTATTACATATTAATGTTTCAGTGAAAAAAAAAAAAATACTCCAGCTCTGATTTTCAGGATATCAATTTATAAATATTGTTACTTTCCTGTTCAGCTGTTGTAGTAATGTGAAGTTAACTGCCCTAATAGCAAGAATAATTGTGGCAATGAATACAGTTAGCCTCCATGCTTTCAAATAAAGTCACCCTCAACTGTTTTCTTTTCCATTTCCAGCAATCAAATAATAAAAAAATTTTTGTATGATAACTAAATCTTTTGATTGTTAGAATCACAATGTTCTTACAGGTATGCTAGGTTTACATGTGATTAACACTGCAGCTTCCACTTGATGCATCATTTATTATTCCTAAAATTATCTTGACCAGAAACTAGTACATTGAACTGCAAGTCAGTCAGCTATCTCAACTCACTACCTGCCTGTAAGCCATTAAATTGTCCCTCTTTTGGCAATGGACCCATATTCCATATTCTGGAGGAGTGATGTTCCAGTTCACACCTGGAATACAGATTTAGATTTTCTTTGGTTTCCCTGAATGGCTGTACGATTACTTTGAAAATGACAGGGTTGATTTGCTACTCCAACCCAGAGCCCGAGTTGTATTTCCAAAAACTGCATCATCACTACAACATTAAAAGCTAATCTTCCTTCTTCAAGAACAGCAGATGGCACTCTTTTTTTGTCATCAGTGTATTTTTCATCCAGGACTTTACATTACCTGAATCATTTATCTAAATTATTACACTTACAATACTGTTTGTTTTGTTTAATATAAGTTGGAAATGTTAAATATCCGGGCTTACAGACTGGCATCATTTTTATGTAAAGGTAACATGGAAAAAGGAGGCATTGCAACATATATAAAAGTGTGACACAAAGTCAAACATATTGAAACAAACAGTTTTTGTGTTGATCAGATCCTAAAAGCATGTACTTGTGAGTTGTTGCAAACAGAATACTTCTCTGATAATTGTAACAGTCTACAGATACCTTCTACAAACCTTTCCGCTATTTATGAGAAAACTACATGCATTACTGAGCTATCTGTCAGACAAGAAGGAACTGTCACTAGCTCATGGAGATTTCTTAAAAGATACAAACAAGAAAAATGAACTAGAATCATTATTTTGATGTTTCAGTCTAAATTAGTAATCAATTTTCCAATTCATGTGCAGCAAGATAGCAGGACACTGACTGATAACATTTTGTAGAAAGTGCTCAGACAGAAACCATCAATATATACTCAACTGTGGATGCACTATCTGATCATGAATTAATGGAAATAAACAATATAGCACCTTACAGCCCTGAGGCAGGTTCAGACAAAGCAGTGAGGCTTATTAATGATAACAGAACACAGTGTTTTTAAGAGTAAGTTAAAAGAGGTGGTATGGGATGATGTATATATATAAAAAGACATCCTAATGTCAAATTCAATTTATTCAATAGTAAATTTGTGTCAACATTTGGGAATGGTTTTCCTAGAAAGGTATCCAGAAGATTAACTAAAAAACAATTAAGCCATGGATAATTAAGGGAATTAAACTCTCATGTAAGAGGAAGAGGAAAATTTATATAAGATCAGAATAAGTCAAGATCTGACATTACTTGCAGACTACAAAAAATAGTGTAATATTGTAAGGAAAGTTATTAAACTGTCAAGAAGTATGTATATCCTGCTAGCAATTAATAATGTGAATAATAATATTGAAACTGTATGGGACATTGTGAATTGGCGACAGGGCAGCCAGTCAGTGTATCAGATATCATACCAATTAAAGTGAATGACAGTGTTGTGACTGATAATTCACATGCTGTGAGTACTTTTAACAACTACTTTCTAAATGTAGGATTAAATGGTTCACTTAAAAAGCAAGAGGTTGTATTAAAAACATCATTCCAAAAAACTTTAATCAACTAGAAGTAGCACTAACATCCTTCACTGATATTAATAGAATTACAAAAATTCTAAAGCACAAAACCTCATGTGACGCTGATGGAATTTTAAACAGAATTCTGAATAGTTGTTCTAATGTAATAAGTCATACTCTTAATCATATAAGTAAAACATCACTAGCACAGGGAATTTTTCCAGACAGGTTAAAATATGCAACTGTTAACTCTCTTCGTAAGAAAGGTGACAGAAATAATTGTCCAGTTTTATTACTGACATCTTTTTCCAAAATATTCGAAAAAGCCATATACTCGAGTACTCTTGCACGTAAGTAGAACAAATTTATTCAGCATATCACAGCTTGGATTCCAGAAAGGTTGCTCAACTGAAAATGCTATTTATACATTCACTCATCAAATTTGCAACAAAGGGCCAGAGTGCAAAACACTAAAAAAATAATATTAGGCACAGAAAGCTGGTTGAAACCTAGAGTTGGTAGTGAGATCTCTGCGGAAAAGTTAAAGGTATACTGAAAGGATAGGAAAACAAGAGAGAGAGGTGGTGTATTTGTTGCAGTTGACAAGAAACTCAAATCCACCAGGATACAAGTTGAAGCTGCATGTGAGACTTTTGGGCAAGACTCAGTATCACAGATGGGCAAAAAATTATAATAGTGTCCTCCTATCGACCGCCAGATTGTACTGATGTAACCAAAAACTTAAGTGAAGACCTCAGTTTGCTTGTACACAAGTTTCCTAATGCTACAATAATCATTGGAGGAGACGTTAATCATCCAACAATCAATGAGAACAGCTACAGTTTTGTTAGTTGCGGTGCAACAAGACATCATGCGAAATGTTACTAAATTCCTTCTCTGAAAACTACCTAGATCGTTCAGAACCCCTCTCGTGATGGAAATATGTTGGATCTAATGGCAACAGACAGACTTGACCTCTTTGAGGAAGTCTACTTACAAACTAGTATCAATGGCCATGAGGCAATTATAGCAACAATGAATACCAAAACAGACAGCAACTGAAACAAGCAGAGAGATTTGCACGTTCAGCAAACTGGACAGACAATAGTGTCATACCTCAATGAGGAACTCTAAACTTTTAGCTCAGGACATGATTATGTAGAGGAACTGTGGCTCACATTTATGAGAATAGTTGACGATGCTCTGCATAGGTATGTACCCAGTAGGACAGTTCATAATGGAAGGGATCCTCCTTGGTATACAGTCACTGTAAAGAAACTTTTAAGGAAACATCTAAAGAAACCGAGACTACTGCATAATACCTACACTACTCAACAAAAGTTTGGGATATTACTGTAAAATGTAGTCTACGATACTAGAAATCTCACTCACCTACGCACTTCAGGCATTATCCAGTTACTGCCGATATACTGGAAGGTGTTTACTACTGGCATGCTTTGTAGCCGTTTCCCAGTCATGAAAACATACCTCTGCCACTGTGGCTAACTGTGAGCAGTATCGACAACAACTTCACTCAATTTTGTGTTCAACACTGCAGTAACAAGCCACATAGAGGCATACAATACTTTTATATAGCCAGGATAGTGGCTTTACTTTCAGCAGGTCATACACAGGAAGATGTTGCCAGTCAGTTACACGGCACTCAAGTGGTGTGCCTTAGATGTCGAAAGATGCTGACGGATGGGAAATGTGAATGACAGACCTCACAGTGGTCATCCTCTTATGTCAACACAAATGTAGGCACCCAACATCATCTGCAGAAATATTGGAAATGATTTATTCTAGGCAACAGGTATTTGTATCTCAGACCAAACAGTGTGTAGACGATTGCATCAGGGTGGTTTCCATTCCAGAAGACCAATGAGAAGTTTTTCACCGAACCAAAGGAACGGGCGCAATTGAAAGACCTGTGGTGTTGCACATCAACAGTGGACCATTTCAGAACGGAGTAATATCATGTTTGCTGACAAGACTAGCCACTAGAAGTGTTAGGGTATGGAGAAGCACTGGACAACATCAGGAATGCCAATAAGTTTAGGGAGTCCATCCATTTGCAGGTGGACATGTAATAATCATCTCGTGGTGCAGTTCTTCTTATTATGTCCGTGGTTGCTACGAAAATGGGATGAGAAGTTCCGCCTTATGCAAGACACCTTTTTTCTGTTTTGTTTCACCCATACATTTTTCAGCACTTTTGTGCTATCATCAGTGGGTTTAATTTTTATTTTTAACTGTAAAATTGTTGTTACATACTAACATTTGTGTTGTTTATAACATTGTGTCAAAGTTCCATTTATAGCTCAATTGGCGAAAAGTGGATGTATGCATTAGTTAACATACCTTACATGATGCTATTGTCCATTAATTTTAGTAGCTTTTCTTCTACACAATATACAACTTGTCATCTGTAAACAGCAAAATGTAATTTATTTTTCTGTTTGTTATGCATTTACGAATGGAAATGAGTCTGAATCATGTTTTTTGTGTGTAACTTACAGTTCTGAAGTTGTGGTGCATTCCTCTGTGTTGTTAGCGAAGTAAATAGGCATACTTTGTGACCTACGGTAGCTTGGCACTGCACTTTTTCGATTTCTCAAAACACAGGCGGAGTTTTTGCTGCCATTACATGTTGTTGTGGCTGTGTGGGATTCATTTGTTTTGTAGCGTGTTTGGCAGGGTGAGGCGCACGAGTTTGAATTGTATTTGGCATCAGTGGTGTATGGTGTGTGTGTGTGTGTGTGTGTGTGTGTGTGTGTGTGTGTGTGTGTGTGTGTGTTGAGTACTGGGGCAGGGGGTGGGGGGAGAGGTGGGGGGGGAGAGGGGGGGGGGGGAAAGAGAGAGAGAGAGAGAGAGAGAGAGAGAGAGAGAGAGAGAGAGAGAGAGAGAGAGAGAGAGAGATTTTTTCCCCACGAGTAGTTTTCATGTGGGTGTTATTTGTATAGTTCTTATATTGTGGTGAAGAGGGTTTTGTTACACAGTGATGTGTATTCTTTGAGCACTTTCTCTCCTTGGGTTATTGATTTCTGGATGTAATAGTTTTCTTCTATAGTTAATTTTTGGTATAAGCTGCTACTAGTTTTTAGGATGTTTAAGTCAGTTTCAATGTTTGTTGGGTGGTGATCGTGTGCTATCAGGTGGTCTGCAAATGTTGAGTGTGAGCTATTGCTTTTCAGTGCTGTGAGGTGTTCTGTATACCTGGTTCTGAAATTTCTACATGTTTGGCCCATATATACAGATCGACAGCAGTTGCAAGTAAGTTGGTGTGTACTGGACTGGCTGTATTTGTCGGTGTTGGTGGTATTTCTTCCAAGTCTGCTTTGTATTGTGTTGTTGGTTCTGTATGTGATGTTCGAGTCCTTTTTTTCTTCACTATATTACCCGCCCTGTGTGTGACTTTGTTGTTGTAAGTCATTATGTGCCATTTGTTGCTTACTGTCTGCTAATTTGTTGTGTGTTGTGTTTGTTTGTGTGTGTTTCATGGTTATGTGTTGTTTGTTTTTGTATTTTGTGGTTTCTTCTGTTTACTCTCTTTGCATCATATCCATTCTCCTGTGCAATTTGTTTTATTGTGAAACTTCCTGGCAGATTAAAACTGTGTGCCCGACCGAGACTCGAACTCGGGACCTTTGCCTTTCGCGGGCAAGTGCTCTACCAACTGAGCTACCGAAGCACGACTCACGCCCGGTACTCACAGCTTTACTTCTGCCAGTACCTCGTCTCCTACCTTCCAAACTTTACAGAAGCTCTCCTGCGAACCTTGCAGAACTAGCACTCCTGAAAGAAAGGATATTGCGGAGACATGGCTTAGCCACAGCCTGGGGGATGTTTCCAGAATGAGATTTTCACTCTGCAGCGGAGTGTGCGCTGATATGAAACTTCCTGGCAGATTAAAACTGTGTGCCCGACCGAGACTCGAACTCGGGACCTTTGCCTTTCGCGGGCAAGTGCTCTACCAACTGAGCTACCGAAGCACGACTCACGCCCGGTACTCACAGCTTTACTTCTGCCAGTACCTCGTCTCCTACCTTCCAAACTTTACAGAAGCTCTCCTGCGAACCTTGCAGAACTAGCACTCCTGAAAGAAAGTATATTGCGGAGACATGGCTTAGCCACAGCCTGGGGGATGTTTCCAGAATGAGATTTTCACTCTGCAGCGGAGTGTGCGCTGATATGAAACTTCCTGGCAGATTAAAACTGTGTGCCCGACCGAGACTCGAACTCGGGACCTTTGCCTTTCGCGGGCAAGTGCTCTACCAACTGAGCTACCGAAGCACGACTCACGCCCGGTACTCACAGCTTTACTTCTGCCAGTACCTCGTCTCCTACCTTCCAAACTTTACAGAAGCTCTCCTGCGAACCTTGCAGAACTAGCACTCCTGAAAGAAAGGATATTGCGGAGACATGGCTTAGCCACAGCCTGGGGGATGTTTCCAGAATGAGATTTTCACTCTGCAGCGGAGTGTGCGCTGATATGAAACTTCCTGGCAGATTAAAACTGTGTGCCCGACCGAGACTCGAACTCGGGACCTTTGCCTTTCGCGGGCAAGTGCTCTACCAACTGAGCTACCGAAGCACGACTCACGCCCGGTACTCACAGCTTTACTTCTGCCAGTACCTCGTCTCCTACCTTCCAAACTTTACAGAAGCTCTCCTGCGAACCTTGCAGAACTAGCACTCCTGAAAGAAAGGATATTGCGGAGACATGGCTTAGCCACAGCCTGGGGGATGTTTCCAGAATGAGATTTTCACTCTGCAGCGGAGTGTGCGCTGATATGAAACTTCCTGGCAGATTAAAACTGTGTGCCCGACCGAGACTCGAACTCGGGACCTTTGCCTTTCGCGGGCAAGTGCTCTACCAACTGAGCTACCGAAGCACGACTCACGCCCGGTACTCACAGCTTTACTTCTGCCAGTACCTCGTCTCCTACCTTCCAAACTTTACAGAAGCTCTCCTGCGAACCTTGCAGAACTAGCACTCCTGAAAGAAAGGATATTGCGGAGACATGGCTTAGCCACAGCCTGGGGGATGTTTCCAGAATGAGATTTTCACTCTGCAGCGGAGTGTGCGCTGATATGAAACTTCCTGGCAGATTAAAACTGTGTGCCCGACCGAGACTCGAACTCCGGACCTTTGCCTTTCGCGGGCAAGTGCTCTACCAACTGAGCTACCGAAGCACGACTCACGCCCGGTACTCACAGCTTTACTTCTGCCAGTACCTCGTCTCCTACCTTCCAAACTTTACAGAAGCTCTCCTGCGAACCTTGCAGAACTAGCACTCCTGAAAGAAAGGATATTGCGGAGACATGGCTTAGCCACAGCCTGGGGGATGTTTCCAGAATGAGATTTTCACTTTGCAGCGGAGTGTGCGCTGATATGAAACTTCCTGGCAGATTAAAACTGTGTGCCCGACCGAGACTCGAACTCGGGACCTTTGCCTTTCGCGGGCAAGTGCTCTACCAACTGAGCTACCGAAGCACGACTCACGCCCGGTACTCACAGCTTTACTTCTGCCAGTACCTCGTCTCCTACCTTCCAAACTTTACAGAAGCTCTCCTGCGAACCTGCAGAACTAACACTCCTGAAAGAAAGGATACTGCGGAGACATGGCTTAGCCACAGCCTGTGAGTACCGGGCGTGAGTCGCGCTTCGGTAGCTCAGACGGTAGAGCACTTGCCCGCGAAAGGCAAAGGTCCCGAGTTCGAGTCTCGGTCGGGCACACAGTTTTAATCTGCCAGGAAGTTTCATATCAGCGCACACTCCGCTGCAGAGTGAAAATCTCATTCTGGAAACATCCCCCAGGCTGTGGCTAAGCCATGTCTCCGCAATATCCTTTCTTTCAGGAGTGCTAGTTCTGCAAGGTTCGCAGGAGAGCTTCTGTAAAGTTTGGAAGGTAGGAGACGAGGTACTGGCAGAAGTAAAGCTGTGAGTACCGGGCGTGAGTCGTGCTTCGGTAGCTCAGTTGGTAGAGCACTTGCCCGCGAAAGGCAAAGGTCCCGAGTTCGAGTCTCGGTCGGGCACACAGTTTTAATCTGCCAGGAAGTTTCATATCAGCGCACACTCCGCTGCAGAGTGAAAATCTCATTCTGGAAACATCCCCCAGGCTGTGGCTAAGCCATGTCTCCGCAATATCCTTTCTTTCAGGAGTGCTAGTTCTGCAAGGTTCGCAGGAGAGCTTCTGTAAAGTTTGGAAGGTAGGAGACGAGGTACTGGCAGAAGTAAAGCTGTGAGTACCGGGCGTGAGTCGTGCTTCGGTAGCTCAGTTGGTAGAGCACTTGCCCGCGAAAGGCAAAGGTCCCGAGTTCGAGTCTCGGTCGGGCACACAGTTTTAATCTGCCAGGAAGTTTCATATCAGCGCACACTCCGCTGCAGAGTGAAAATCTCATTCTGGAAACATCCCCCAGGCTGTGGCTAAGCCATGTCTCCGCAATATCCTTTCTTTCAGGAGTGCTAGTTCTGCAAGGTTCGCAGGAGAGCTTCTGTAAAGTTTGGAAGGTAGGAGACGAGGTACTGGCAGAAGTAAAGCTGTGAGTACCGGGCGTGAGTCGTGCTTCGGTAGCTCAGTTGGTAGAGCACTTGCCCGCGAAAGGCAAAGGTCCCGAGTTCGAGTCTCGGTCGGGCACACAGTTTTAATCTGCCAGGAAGTTTCATATCAGCGCACACTCCGCTGCAGAGTGAAAATCTCATTCTGGAAACATCCCCCAGGCTGTGGCTAAGCCATGTCTCCGCAATATCCTTTCTTTCAGGAGTGCTAGTTCTGCAAGGTTCGCAGGAGAGCTTCTGTAAAGTTTGGAAGGTAGGAGACGAGGTACTGGCAGAAGTAAAGCTGTGAGTACCGGGCGTGAGTCGTGCTTCGGTAGCTCAGTTGGTAGAGCACTTGCCCGCGAAAGGCAAAGGTCCCGAGTTCGAGTCTCGGTCGGGCACACAGTTTTAATCTGCCAGGAAGTTTCATATCAGCGCACACTCCGCTGCAGAGTGAAAATCTCATTCTGGAAACATCCCCCAGGCTGTGGCTAAGCCATGTCTCCGCAATATCCTTTCTTTCAGGAGTGCTAGTTCTGCAAGGTTCGCAGGAGAGCTTCTGTAAAGTTTGGAAGGTAGGAGACGAGGTACTGGCAGAAGTAAAGCTGTGAGTACCGGGCGTGAGTCGTGCTACGGTAGCTCAGTTGGTAGAGCACCTGCCCGCGAAAGGCAAACGTCCCGAGTTTGAGTCTCGGTCGGGCACACAGTTTTAATCTGCCAGGAAGTTTCATATCAGCGCACACTCCGCTGCAGAGTGAAAATCTCATTCTGGAAACATCCCCCAGGCTGTGGCTAAGCCATGTCTCCGCAATATCCTTTCTTTCAGGAGTGCTAGTTCTGCAAGGTTCGCAGGAGAGCTTCTGTAAAGTTTGGAAGGTAGGAGACGAGGTACTGGCAGAAGTAAAGCTGTGAGTACCGGGCGTGAGTCGTGCTTCGGTAGCTCAGTTGGTAGAGCACTTGCCCGCGAAAGGCAAAGGTCCCGAGTTCGAGTCTCGGTCGGGCACACAGTTTTAATCTGCCAGGAAGTTTCATATCAGCGCACACTCCGCTGCAGAGTGAAAATCTCATTCTGGAAACATCCCCCAGGCTGTGGCTAAGCCATGTCTCCGCAATATCCTTTCTTTCAGGAGTGCTAGTTCTGCAAGGTTCGCAGGAGAGCTTCTGTAAAGTTTGGAAGGTAGGAGACGAGGTACTGGCAGAAGTAAAGCTGTGAGTACCGGGCGTGAGTCGTGCTTCGGTAGCTCAGTTGTTTTATTGTGTTCAGTTCTTGTGTGTAATCATGTTTGTTCATGGGTATTTTGTTCAGTGTGTGAAGTAAGTATCTGAAGATGGCTTCTTTGTGAGTTATGGGGTGATTGGATTGGTTATGAATAATAGTGCTGGTGATTGTGGGTTTTCTGTACATTGTGAGTTCATGTTTGTTGTTTCTCTTGTGTATGGTGAGATGCAAGAAATTAAGTTTTTCATCTGTTTGTGTTTTAATGGTGAATTGTATTTGTGGGTGGATGGAGTTTATGTTGCCATGAAGTTCTTTTATGTGAGGCTGTGGTTCATCTATTAAGCAAATTATGTCATCTACATATCTTTACCAATATATTATTTTGTACTGTTTTGTTATTACTATTTTGTCAAAGATTTGTTTTTCTATCTGATTGAGGAAAATGTCAGCTAGGAGGCCACTGATTGGGGATCCTATGGGTAGTCCATCTTGTTGAGAGTAAAATCTGTTGTTGAATGTGAAGTAGTTTTGCTCTGTTATGAGCTTGAGTATAGTCGATATTTCTTGTATGTTTGTTGTGGGTATGGTCTTTGTAGTTGGAGGTTTCTTTCTATTATGATGATGATTTCTTCTGTTGGGATGTGTGTGTACATGGAAATTATGTCAAATGAAACCAATGTTGCTGTGTTTGGTATGTTTTCATTTCTTATTTTTTCTATTCAGTCACTCTAGTTCTTTAGACTTTTTTTTCAGTGTATTTGTATATTGTCTGCAGGAGAGAGAGAGAGAGAGAGAGAGAGAGAGAGAGAGAGAGAGAGTGTTTGGCTAAATGGTATGTTGGTACTTTGGTGAAGTTTATCAATTCAGTGGAGTCTGAGGAAGCAGGGGCTGTTGCACTTCTGGTTCAAAAGGGAATGCACAAATGATGACAGGTGAAGGTTAGTAGAGATTTGTGCATCTGTGAAAAGATCTATGTGCGGAGCATATAACTACCATTGTCACACCTTAGCAAAAGATCTGACAGAGAACCCAAGAAAATTCTGGTCCTATGTAAAATCGCTATGTGGGTCAAGGGCATCCATTCAGTTCCTTGTTGACCAGTCTGGTGTGGCTGTTGAAGATAGCAAAATGAAAGTTGAAGTTTTAAATTTCACAGTCAAGAAATTGTTCACACAGGAGAATCATACAGACATACCATCATTTGACCATTTGACAGACTCTTATATGGATGACATAGTAATAAGCATACCTGGTGTACAGAAACAACTGAAAGATTTGAAAGCCAATGAATCACCAGGTCCAGATGGAGTCACAGTTCGATTTTACAATGGATTCTCTATGGCATTGACCCCTTACCTAGCTTAGCTTGCATTTATCATGAATCTCTTGCCCAGCACAAAATCCCAAGTGACCAGAAAAAAGTGGAGATGAGTCCAGTATACAAAAAGAGTAAAAGAAAGGACCTGTAAAATACAGACCAAAATCTCTAACTTCTGTTTACTGCAGAATCCTTGAACATATTCTCAGTTTGAGTAAAATAAACTTTCTTGAGACAGAGAAGCTTATGTCCATGAATCAGCACGATTTTAGGATGCATTGCTTGTGCGAAACTCAGCTTGCCCTTTTCTCACACGATATACTGTGAACGATGTATGAAGGGCAACAGGCAGATTCCATATTTCTACATTTCCGGAAAGCATTTGACACTGTGCCTCATTGCAGGCTGCTGACAAGGGTACGGGCATATGGAATAAGTTCACAGATATGTGAGTGGTTCAGACTTCTTAAATAACAGAACACAGAATGTTGTCCACGAGGGGGAGTGTTCATCAAAGACAAGGGTATCATCTGGAGTGCCGCAGGGAAGTATGGCATGACCGCTGTTCTTCTTTATATACATGAATAATTTGACAGACAGGATGGGCAGCAATCTTCATTTTTTTTCTTTTTTTCTTTTTCTTCTGATGATGCCATGGTGCACGATAAGGTGTCGAAGTTGAGTGACTGTAGGAAGATACAAGATGACTTAGACAAAATTTTCAGTTGGTGTGATGAATGGCAGCTAGCCATTAATGTGGAAAAATGAAAGTTAATGCAGGATGAGTAGGAAGATCAAACCTGTAATGTTTGGATACAATATTAATAGTGTCCTGCTTGACACAGTCAAGTCGTTTAAATATCTGGGCATAATGTTGCAAAGCAACATGAGGTGGAATGAGCATGTGAAAACTGTTGTAGGGAAGGCACATGGTAGTCAAATGGTAGTCTTCAGTTTACGGGGAGAATTTTAGGAAAGAGTGGTTCACCTGTAAAGGAGACCACATATAGCATGCTGGTGTGACCTATTCTTGAGCACTGCTTGAGTGTTTGGGATCCATACCAGGTCAGATTGAAGGAAGACATCGAAGCAATTCAACTGTGCACTGTTAGATTTGTTACCGGTAGGTTTGAACAATACACTAGTGTTACAGAGATGCTTTGGGAACTAATGGGAATCCCTGGAGGGAAGGTGACGTTCATTTCAAGAAACACTATTGGGAAAATTTAGAGAACTGACAGTTAAAGCTGAATGCGGAAAGATTCTACTGCTGCCAACATACATTGCGCATAAGGACTGTGAAGATAAGATTCAAGAAATTAAGGCTCATTGGAGGCATAAAGACACTTGTTTTTCCCTCGCACTATTTGTGAGTGGAACAGGATAGGAAATGCCAAGTAGTGGTACAGGGTATCCTCCGTCATGCATCGTATGGTGGCTTGGGGAGTATCGATGTAGATGTACATTTTGATAGAAAAATTATTCAGATTACCTATGGAATGTGACTATCTATCTATCTAAACTCACACAGTCTGGTATACAGGGGGATTTGAAAGCCGTGTCCCATAGGACAAGGTGTACACTTGTGATTCAATAGTCTTGTCCAATGGAACAAAATCATAGTCAGGGATAGGACACGAATGATCATTTGAAACAAAAACGTCTAGTAAACATCGGCTCTAAAGTGCATACGTTAAGAGCTGTGAGCACTTGCTCATCTTCATTACTGTGAAACCCATCTTTTCTATTGAACAAAAAGTCACAGCTTCAAAGGTATGCATTTTAGCACCCATGTTTACTTGACTTTTTTATTTTGAATGACTGTTCCTTTCATATGACTTTGTTATATGGGCCAAGACAATTGAATCACCAATGTAGATTTTGTCCTATAGGATATAACTTTCGGCTCACCCTGTATAAACATACTATTACACAAACCCGTGGCTCTGAAAAGTTAATATGTTACTACTTGTACCACATGTGTGAGATGTACAAACTGAACTATTAGTTTACAGAACTGGGTTTGAAATGAGGGATACAATTTCTTACATTGCCCAAGATTCTGATGGGTGCAGATACTGACGGCAGTGGTCCTAAAGTTGGTTTGTCACCTTACTTCGTAAACAGGCACTGCATGGGTGTCCATTACCTTTGGCAGCTGTCCTCCAACTGTGACGCAAGTAAATTACCATGATACAAAGGATAAAGACTCTACAAGTGAACCAACTTTACTCCTTAATGTTTCAAATGCAACATATTGAGTACCAATGCACCGATTATTCTATGAGAACAACCATTTTGTATGATAATATAGCTGAAACCTGAGGTAATATTTCTGACAATCAGTTATCAGATTATTTCTGTTGCCATCAGATTCACTCCTTTAGGTCATTGTGCACCATATTCCACTCCCTCTGCCTACACCAAACTAACCTCATATTCTTATCTAGCGCAGTTGCTGCCTCTCCCTCCCAGTGCCACCTTCCCTCCACCCTCATTCGTGTGTGTGTGTGTGTGTGTGTGTGTGTGTTTTTCCCCCCCTTCATAGTAGTTAGTTCTGGAGGAGAATGTCGCTCAGAGACAACATAAGCATTACTTTCGTAATTGAGTACAGGAAAGTTTGGTAGCAACCAGTTCTCTCTTGTAAGTTAAAAACATCTAATTTTTCTGTAATGTGCAACAGAAAATTTGAGACTGAGTATTATACTTTGAAATGGTTTGCTAAATTTCATGTTCATATTTGTTGCGAAAACAAAAATAACAAATGCTATGTATGCTATCCCCCTTTTTTGTCCGCTACAGGCTATTGATTTTTTTATACAGATGTACTTTATTACATCATGTAGTACCTTACTGGACAGTTTCAGCCTATGCTTACTTTTAAATGCATTTGTATTGGTGAAATATGTGTCATTACATTTAAAAATTATTCAGTGCAATATGGGAACATGTTTCACAACATATATTTCAATGTTAATATCACATACTGTATATGGGAAAGCGTTGTCTAGCATGTCATATAACTAAAACACTGCTGACAGATCATTTGCAAAGTCCTTGCTTAAAGTATTCAACAGCACAATGTGTCCTTTTGTTTCCACAGACTTCCCTTGGTTTATGTCTCTTGAAGTGAAAGGTCAGATTGTACTGTTAAATATCTTAAGCAAAGACTTGGAAACCAATTGTGAACAGCATTTCAGTTATATGGTGGGCTACACAATACAATATATGCAGCTTTTTGATATATCTTTTCCCATGTAGCACTAAATAGTTTTTAAATATAGTGACACAAACTGACCAGGCCAAAACTGACCAGTTACGTACTACATGATCTAATAAAGCTCACCATAATACTTACACCTCTCGAATTTAAATTGTTGCACAACATGACTTCTGACTGGTAACTTCTCTGGTGTAATTTCTGTGAATCAGTGCTATGCTGAGAAATGCATGGTAGAGCTTCCACATTAACTGGTTCCTAAATCAACCTCATAAGATGAATGACATTCCTGGCACCATACACAATTTAAGAGGGAAGAAAGTTCAGGGTTTAACATCCTGTCAATGATAAGGTCATCAGAGGAGGAGCCCAAGTGCAGGTTGAACAAGGATGAGGAAGAAAATCAGTTATGTCTTTTCAAAGGAACTATTCTATCACTGACCTTAAGCAATTAAGGGAAATGACAAAAAACCTAAATTGATATGATCAGGTGAGGATTTGAACCCCACTTTTCCTAAATGTGAATTTAGTATGATAAGCCCTGTGTGATCTTATTCAATAAGAATTTAACTATCATTTACAAGCCAAAACTGAAACTGGAACCCCCTCATTGCTAAAATCAATAGATACTGGACTACAAAACTGATAAAACAGTGAAGCACCCAGAAGGGGAGGACGAAATGAAATGAAACTTCATGGCTTGAGAGGGTATGTAATGTTATTTCAGTGATTACAAATCTGACTCGAATTTACAAAGAACTCAGCAGTATGAGCCCACTTATCAGTACGACGTTACATCCCTGGTGGTTTGGATGCATGTGGAGGTCATTAGAGACAGAGCACAAGTTCAGAAAGTTTAGAAGGATGGGGAAGGCAAAGCCCTTTCAAAGGACCCATCCAAGCATTTGCCTGGAGTGACTTAGGTTGTCTTCGCGTGGGTCATGTTTCTCATCACAAAGCACACCAGATGTGGTGTCTGTCGATCTTGCTGCACTCTCTGATATATCTCTCAGAATGTGCTGCTCATTGTGATTTGCAACCTTAGTGCTTTCCCGGTATCTGGCATGTAAATTACACAGTTTCTTTACTAAAACGGATACACATAAAATAGCTGCATTAAGGAGGTAAGACGTCAAAATTTTAAATCAATTTTCAAAAATATATGGTTGAGGAAATATAAGACATGTTATTTGGTCTTAAAAGTAATGACGTGCAGTGCCACACCCCTTTGCACAATATGTTCTGTCAAGGTCATTGTATTTCACTCTGCGGAATTCAAACATATATATTTTCCTCAGGGACTGTCATACCTAAAACAAAGGACTACCGATATCCACTGCTATCGATGTGCATCGTTTTGTTTACTCATTTTTGTTTATGCTTTGTTCTGAAAGTCTTGCAATGAGACTTTGTGAATTTCAAATCGATTTTCATACGGCTACATTGTTTCGTGCTCATTTGTGGCATATTATCACACAAGATGCCTAGAATTAGTTGCTTCAACCGTAAACAACATCACCAGAGCAGCAGATATGCAGTAAAGCATGCTTCAACAAATGTTGCACCAGTGGCAAGAGACTGCAACCTCAGTGCAAGTAAACGAATCACTGCTACGTGCTTCAAGCAATAAACTTATTTTTGGTGCTGCTGAAAACAGACACTGTGAATATGAGGGTTCATGCAATGTTATTGTTGATATCAATACACTGTCACAGTTAATATTGGACAACGTTATGTGCAAGCTTTGCTTTGGTGTGCAGTGTCTTTCTATGGTGGAATATTAGAATGGCAGGAAAGGCCTTGTTACAAACTTGTCTGTACTCTGCAGCAAATGCAACCTTGGTGCGCCTTGTTAGACATCTACAATCATAAACAAAGGTTATTATGTAAATAAGAGGGTACCGTATGACATGGTAAGGGACAGAAGGCTGCAAAAATGTTTTAGTGGAGAAGAAGTTGTAGAATCGTCAATGAAAAGTGCTACTGAAGAATCTATTGCCAAAATTGATGGTGACAAGGACATAGTGGCAACTTGAAGTTTTCAGTAAATTTTGTCTTAGTTGAGTGACAGGGATTCCAGATCATAAATGTAATATGAACTATAAAGAATCAAGTGGAGGTATGGAAGCAAAAGGAGTTGTCAGCTTGTTTATCATATCAGTTGTCTCCCATGGCCTGCAATAGGTGAAGTACCTTGGTGGCAGTGAAAGTAAAGCTTTCCTTGAGGTTAAAAGATGTGCTCCATATGAAACTGACACTATTGTTCAGAAGATCGAATGTGTGGGGCATGTTTAGAAAAGATTTGGCATTAGGCTTAGAATGATGAGACAAGATTTGTCAGGAAAAAAAAATTATCTAATCGGAAATGAATAAAATGGAGAGAGCGACAGACTGATGCAGAAATTGACAAGCTAGACACACATTGTGGCTTGGCAATAAGAAGGAATAAAAGGGACTTGAGAAACATGAAACAGGCAGTTTGGGCCTTATATTTCCACAAAATGTCTACAGACAATAACACTATCCACAACTTGTGTCCAAAGGGAAGTGAATCATGGAGTGGCTACCAAAGGTCAATTGCTGGTGATGAAGGATATCATTGCAGAAATTCTCTACCAATTGCTGTAATGGAAGCCATCAAACCAATATTCAGGAACATTTAAAATGAAAACTTATTCAATAAATGTCTTCATGACAGTACCCAAAACCCAAATGAGAGTTTTAACCAATGTTTATGGGGAAGATTGCCAAGAACCACTTTTGTGGGAAGAAATGCATTTGCTGTTGCTGTTTATGATGCAGCTTCATGTTTTAATGACACTGAACAAGTAGAAAATGTGTTTTAGAGGAAATAGGAACTAAGCCCAGAATGAACTGTAGGAAGGCTTTGTATGCAGCACATAAGAGTGCATGTAGTGAAAGTGGATGAATCATCATTGCAGGTGACAAAATCAAGAAGAGTGCGTCACAATCCTCTCCATTAGGCAAAATTGTGACATGCCTGATTCTTTATTTCACACTCTGCACTGTAGTGGAACGTGGAATTCCATGCTGCAATATCATCAGCACCTCATCAACATGTTTTCTCATGCTCCATGAGAGAATGGTTCAGGGAAATCACAGGAAACCTAAATTAGAATGGCTGAATGCAGAGTTGGAATGTCATCGCGCAAAATGTGAGTCCAGTGGTCTAACGACTGAGCCCACCTCGCTCAGTGATAACATAGTCATCAGCCGTGGTCACCCATTGTAGTTCAGAACTATGATTCATCACTGAACACAATGCAATGCCATTAATCAGCAGTCTATGCTTCCTGGTCATGGCACCACTTCCAACTCAGCCATTTGTGTTTTGGTATTAACAGCAGCCCACACTAGGGATGGTAATTCCCTAGTCCAGCTGCTGCTAGTCTGATCCGTGGTGGGGGCTGACACAATGTTCCAGGTGGCAGGTGCAGGTGTGAAGGGGTTATAGTATGCTTGGTGCACAATACAGCAACCTTCCCTTGTGGTGGTCAAATGTGGTCAATCAGATCTTTGATGATGAGAATGCCTACTCTCATGTTCCCAGGGAGTACAACAATGGGCAGTGTTACATCTAAGTGCTCCACAAATGTGGATATTGCACAACTCAACCAGCTGGCCAAATGGAGCCCATGTCGAGTTCCCCTTTCAAACTATTTCAGGTGCTAATAATGCTGTCTCACACGAGTGTGTGGCATCTCCACGTCCTTCACAGTGATCACTTAACATTTAATATAGTTCATGTTCCTCACATTACCCATGAGGCCTGGTACCAACACTAAACACAAACAACACTAATGCACTCTGGTGGCCATTCTACCAGTCACAGAGAACAACTCAAATTATTTATGTACCTGCCGATGGTGTGTACATATATCATATGTGAAGTTAATAAAGGAAAAAAATGGTACACAAATGGTGGACAGCTGTTACAAGCGAAAATGCACAACTAAAGGTTGAACTGTTCAGATATGACCAAAAAAGCTATGATGATACACACACCAATACACACATTAAACATTTAGAGAATCTAGAATGTGTTCTGCTTACATATCTTGTGACATTAGTATTTGACACTGCATCCAGTTGTATGTACACTGATGAGCCAAAGAAACTGTACACCTGCCTAATACTGTGTAGGGCCCCTGCGAGCAAGCAGAAGTGCTGCAACATGACGTGGCATGGACTTGACTAATATCTGAAGTAATGCTGGAGGGAATTGACACGATGATTCCTGCAGGGCTGTCCATAAAACTGTAAGAGTATGATGGGGTGGAGATCTCTTTTGAACAGCACGTTGCAAGGCATCCCAGATATGCTCAACAATGTTCACGTCTGGGGAGTCTGGTGGATAGCGGAAGTGTTCAAACTCATACGATTGTTCCTGGAGTCATTCTGTAGCAATTCCGGACCTGTGGGGTGTCACATTGTCCTGCTGGAACTGTCCAACTCCATTGGAATGCACAATGGAAATGGATGGATGCAGGTGATCAGACAGGATGCTTGCTTGTGTGTCATCTGTCAGAGTCATATCTAGATGTATCAAGGGTCCCATACCACTCCAACTGCACATACCACTCCAACTGCACATGCCCCACACCGTTACAGAGGATCCACCAGCTTGAATGGTCCCCCGACAGCATCCACGGATTCATGAGGTTGTCTCCATACCTGTACACATCCATCCATTCGATACAATTTGAAATGTGACTCATCCGACCAGGCAACACATTTCGAGTCATCAACAGTCCAATGTTGATGTTGGGGGCCCAGGTGAGTGAGGTGTAAAGACTTGTGTTGTGCAGTCATCAAGGATACACGAGTGGGCCTTTGACTCCGAAAGCCTATATTGATGATGTTTTGTTCAATGGTTGGTACGCTGACGCTTGATGGCCCAACATTGAAGTCTGCAGCAATTTGCAGAAGGGTTGCACTTCTGTCACACTGAAGGATTCTTTTCAGTTTTCGTGGGTCTCGTTCTTGCAGGGTCTTTTCCCAGCAATGTCGGAGATTTGATGTTTTGCTGGATTCCGGATATTCGCAGTACACTCACGAAATAGTCGTACGGGAAAATTCCCACTTCATTGCTACCTCAGAGATGCTATGACTGTAACACCACATTCAAACTCACTTAAATCGTGGTAACCTGCCATTCTAGCAGCACTAACCAATCTAACACCTGCGCCGGACAGTTGTTGTCTCATATAGGCGTTACCGACCGCAGCGCCATATTCTGCCTGTTTACGTATCTCTGTATTTGAATAAGCATGCCTATACCAGTTTCTTTGGCTCTTCAGTGAATTTTTGCAGATATTTATGCTGCAGCAAGAAAAGGTTTAGAATTAAGGTCACACATGATGAAATAGAACACATGTGTTCTCTAAATCTCATTAGTCCAAAATTTTAAGCAGTTTAATGATAAAAATTCTCAATTTGTGTGAGATTAATAAAAATGTTTTTGGGTGAAAATTTGAAAATTATTTATGAGAAAATGGTCTTACTGTAAGCTGACACAAGAACAGCAAGGGATATAAAATTTATAAAAAAATGTTAGTGGAACAAAAAGTTGGAAACAGATAGAGAATGTTAAGAAACATACCACAGTCAAGTGGTGGTCGTGGCTTTTTTCTTTGCTTCAGTGTCTTGTGTGCCTGACGGCAGTTAGCCAGTTGTGCCTTCAGTTCCTGAAGACGTTCATATGCAAGTTGGTAGTCTTGTCTACGCTTACGGCGTACTGCTTTACTTGCATTGGGGTCATTTGCTAGACCGAGTGCCACTTCCACAATACCCGTCTGAATCTTCAGTGCCAGTTCCAAGGTATCAATGGTTTCTTCCTGGAAAATAAATTGAACTTATGACAATGATTCTTACTTTTTTTTGGACACAATATTAGGCAGCTTTTATTACTGGCATAAAGCAACTGCACTAAGTTATCTTTCATACTAGCATATTTCGGTTGTCATACGACATTCACATCACTGACGATTAAAGAATTTATTTAACAAACTATGAATCAGCCAAAACACATTATAAATAGCACTTGAAATAAATATGCACAAAATAAGTAAATAACTGATAATCAAGACTGATCTTGGTTATATGTACCATCTGGGTAATATTCTGAAAGCAGAGATTGCTACACTCTTACTACTGAAGAGAATATACGGAAACTCCTAGAGAAAGTGTAGTGGCAACTTTTGAGTCCATAAGAAGGGCTATGTAGGAAAGCTACAATTTTCACAGCCTGGTGCTTGCAAAATGTAACCAGAATCTACTAGGAAGTTCCGGTCCTATACAAAGTAGATGAATTGATCTATCCTCCAATCCTCACTCTCGCAGATCACTCTAGTGTTGAAACTATAGTAAGCTGCCTGTTCTCATATTTAAAGAATGTCTTTTTGAGGCAGAGAGTCTTGTGTAACAAGAACACAGGGTTAATTCCTTTATATAAAAAGACCAAGATGAAGAACTCAACACCACTAACATCCACCTGTATCAGTATCCTCCAACATATTCTAAAGTTTGGTGTTCCCGAAGGAAAACCATCTTCACTCAAAGAGTCAATATGGGTTTAATATGTATGAAACACAGCTCACTATATTCACAAATGATATACTGCAAATGGCAGATGCAGGTGATGAAGCAGATTCCATCTTCCTAGACTTACAAGGTGGGTTTGACACTGCATCATCCTGCTGACAGCCAACCAAGATATGACCATGAAGAGTTGCTTCATAAATATGTGACTGCCTCAAAGAACTTTTACATAACAGTACATTATACTGGATGGTAAATATTCAACAGAACAGAAGGTGACATCAGGTGCACCCCGAAGAAGAATGATAGGGCCACTAATATTATCAATAAACATACAAGATTTGAATATAATAGAGGGAAACATTCCACGTGGGAAAAATATATCTAAAAACAAAGATGATGTGACTTACTTGTGTCTGTATATTTGCGGATGGATATGTGTGTGTGTGTGTGCGCGCGCGCGCGAGTGTATACCCGTCCTTTTTTCCCCCTAAGGTAAATCTTTCCGCTCCCGGGATTGGAATGACTCCTTACCCTCTCCCTTAAAACCCACATCCTTTCGTCTTTCCCTCTCCTTCCCTCTTTCCTGATGAAGCAACCGTTGGTTGCGAAAGCTTGAATTTTGTGTTATGTTTGTGTTTGCTTGTGTGTCTATCGACCTGCCAGCGCTTTCGTTTGGTAAGTCACATCATCTTTGTTTTTAGATAACATACAAGATTTAACAGACAAGATCAGCAGCTGACACTAATTTTTATCTGATGCTACTATAGTCTAATGAAAAGTATTCTTTCCAGATGATGGTATGAAAATTCACCACTTGACTTACTTAAAATCAGTCCAGTTCAAATACACGATTAATGCAAAACAATGTCCACAACAAGGAGAACAACCCTGATAGTATCCAATTACAAGAGCAGTGGTGAACTTTTGGGATGTGTTGGAAAATTCAAACGTTTAAGGCTAACAGTAAGCAGTTATATGAGATATTAAAATCAGAATTAGGGAATGGAAATGGAAGAGTTGGATTTGTTGGGAGGATTTTGGGAAACAGCAGGACAAACTTAAAGGAAACTGTATGCAAAGACACTAGCGTGATCAGTTCTTGAGTATTACTTCAGCATTTTTAGTGCTTAACAAATGGACATGACAGTGGGTACCAAATTTAAACAGACGCAAAATCCCCTAGACTGGCAATCTTTTACATAAGCTTGAAATTTAGTGCGGACTTTGATACAAGACGCTTATAATAGTTTCCACAGCGAAACTTTGTCTCAAAACGTGGCAGAAAATCCAAAGAGATTCTGGTTGTATGTGAAGTATGCTAGCGGCAAGACACAATCAATGCCTTCTCTGGATGATAGCAATGGAGATACTACCGATAGCAATGGAGATACTACTGAAGACAGAGTCACTAAACACAGCCTTCTGAAATGTCTTCACAAAAGATGACGAAGTAAATATTCCAGAATTCAAATCAAGAATAGCTGCCAACATGAGTAACATAGAAGTAAATATCCTCAGATTAGTGAAGCAACTTAAATCACTTAATACAAGCAAGACTTCTGGTCCAGACTGTATACTAATTAGGTTCCTTTCAGAGTACGCTGAGGCAATAGCTCCATGCTTAACAATCGTATACAACTGTTAACTCAGCGAATGGTCTGTACCCAAAGACTGGAAAGCTGCACAGGTCACACCAATATTCAAGAAAGGTAGTAGAAGTAATCCACTAAATTATAGGCCCATATCATTAATGTTGATATGCAGCAGGATTTTGGAACATAAATTGTGTTCAAACATTATGAATTACCTCAATTGACACAGTCAACATGGATTTAGAAAACATCGTTCTTGTGAAACATAACTAGCTCTTTACTCGCATGAAATGTTGAGTGCTATTGACAAGGGATTTCAGATTGATTCCATATTCCTGGATTTCCAGAAGGCTTTTGACACTGTACCACACAAGCAGTTTGTAGTGAAATTGCGGGCTTATGGAATATCATCTCAGTTATGTGACTTGATTCGTGATTTCCTGTCAGAGGGGTCACAGTTCATAGTAACTGACGGAAAGTCATCGAGTAAACCAGAAGTGATATCTCGTGTTCCCCAAGGTAGTGTTATAGACCCTTCGCTGTTCCTTATCTGTATAAACGATGTGGGAGACAATCTGACCAGCCGTCTTAGGTTGTCTGCAGAAGATGCTGTCGCTTATCGACTAATAAAGTCATCTGAAGATCAAAACAAATTGCAAAATTATTTAGAAAAGATATCTGTATGGTGTGAAAATTGGCAATTGACCCCAAATAACGAAAAGTGTGAGGTTATCCATATGAGTGCTAAAAGGAATCTGTTAAACTTTGGTTACATGATAAATCAGTCAAATCTAAAGGCCACGAGTTCAACTAAATACCTAGGCATTACAATTATGAACAACTTAAATTGGAAGGAACACACAGAAAATGTGGGGAAGGCTAACCAAAGACTGCGTTTTATTGGCAGGACACTAAGAAAGGTGTAACAGATCTACTATGGAGACTGCCTACACTATGCTTATCTGTACTCTTTTAGACTACTGCTGCACAGTGTGAGATCCTTACCAGATAGGATTGACGGAGTACATTGAAAAAGTTCAAAGAAAGGCAGCACGTTTTGTATTATCGCGAAATATGGGAGAGTGTCTCACAGAAATGATACAGGATTTGGACTAGACATCATTAAAAGGAAGGCGTTTTTCATTGTGTCGGAATCTTCTCACGAAATTCCAGTCATCAACTTTCTCCTTCAAATGCGAAAATGTTTTGTTGACACCGACCTACATAGGGAGGAACGATCATCACGATAAAATAAAGGAAATCAGAGCTCGTATGGAAATAAATAGGTGTTTGTTCTTTCCGCGCTCTATACGAGATTGGAATAATACAGAATTGTGAAGGTGGTTCAATGAACCCTGTGCCAGGCACTTAAATGTGATTTGCAGAGTATCCATGTATATGTAGATGTAACTGTAGATGTAGAATCAAATGCAGACATGCACCTACAGTCATAATATATCAGTAGCAACAATACAAAAGTTTAATAGACACTGGTGTCCAAAATTAAAGCAACAAACTGCTATTTCCCCATTATGTGTCTAATTCATGATATAATAATACGAACTGCCAACAGATGTCCATATGTTTGTGTTCTGCACAGAAGACAGCATTCCGGTAAACAGACAACCATGCCAACGATGACGTCAGGGCACCTATCAAACGGGGTAGCATTTGCCAGTTAGTCCCACATCCACAATCCCTCTGTACACAATCAGAGATGGTGCAGTATGGCACAGACAAGATGCCTACCAGAGTCCCTGCGGAAGGCCACAGGAAGAACGGAAGCAGGACAGGCGCAAACTGACATGGCCAGACGGCTTAATGTGAATCGTTCTGTCGTTTCTCAGATGTGGCGATGGAGATTGAAACGGTATCCTGAAAACAATGACAGGGCTGACCAGGTGTGACACCATAAAAGAGAAGACTGTTATTTGGCTTTAAGGGCATGACGGTACCACCTCAGTACTGCACAGCAACTGGCAACTGGCATCTGACCTCACAGTATACACTGGAAGTGTTGTATTGAGGCAAACAATGTACAGAAGGCTGCAGAAGAATGGCCTTTATTGTCACAGACCTGCTGTACGTGTACCTCTGCTGCATCTTCACAGAAGGGAATGTCTAGAGTGGCGTCACTAACATGCCACCCGAACTGTCGGACAGTGGGTCAATGTTATTTCCACAGACGAGTCCCGATTCGATCTGGAGCAAAAGTGGAACACGATATTTGGACCCAAACATAGTGGAAAGAGACAGATTTCAAGGAGAGTCCCTAAAGGTGTGAGTACGGATTATGTTTACCACTCAAACACCTCTCCAGGAAACTGTACGAGTGAATTAGCAACGTGTAACTGCTGTCCGGTACTGCGACAAGATCTTGGGACCCGATGTGCGGTTGTTGCGAAGTGTTTTGGGTCCAAATTTTGTAGTGAGGGACGATAATGCTCGACCTCGTAGAGCACGGATGGTTGACGTTTTCTTGGAAACGGAAGATATTGCATGCATGGCATGGATCTGCTCACTCTCCAGATTGTCTGGGACAAACTAGGGAGACAGGCTACATTATGTCAGCATCCACAAGCGCCGTCCAAGACTTGCGAGCAGCTCTGCAGGAAGAACGGATGATATTGCCACAACATGAGACTGATGACATCATTGAGAGCATACTGCATCACTGTCGAGCCTGCACTGCTCCTAGAGGAGGTCACACTCGATACTGAGCACATTAACCAGTTGTCGGAATGCGTGTGCAAATCCTTTAAATTGTAAAAAAATGAAGAACATTTTTCTCTATCGTTATGCATGCTGATGTTTACATTCTGTGTTCTTTACATTGTTTCTACTTTACTATCACCTGTTTATATTGTTTTGTTGCAAAATAACACAACCTTTCACAATTTCCATTTGTTGCTTCAATTTTAGATGCCAGTGTAGACATTCGAGGAACTTAAATGAAAATGTTTAAAATAAATGAGACATTCTTGTGAAAAAATACTACTTCTTCCTTTGTATATTTGATGATGTGGTCATGAGAATGACATGATACGGATTAAGGCATGAACCAAAAGAATTTTTACATCATCATCATATGATTATTACTTATTATTATTATTATTATTATTATTATTATTAACATTTTGCGAAGAGGTTTCGAGAAGCTCTGCCTCTCCTCTTTTTCACGGTGTTCCTGATCCCCCAGAATCCAATGACCAGGAAAGACCAGTACATTTAATGGGGCCTGGGGTACTGGATACCT
Source organism: Schistocerca americana (assembly GCF_021461395.2). Lineage (NCBI taxonomy): Eukaryota > Metazoa > Arthropoda > Insecta > Orthoptera > Acrididae > Schistocerca > Schistocerca americana. Next base: position 1,011,197,169 of record NC_060130.1, read on the forward strand.
TACCTGTTGCTCTGTCATGATTTTTTTTTTTAAATTGAAGGTGGTTGTAGTGATCTCTGTTGGAGATTAGAAATGTTAGACTTGATTGCTTAGATGAAGACATATCTGTAGCAGCCACACCAACTTGGTGAACAGACAATGACCACTAACTGCTGGATACCAGAACAGACATTAATGGGTTTATTTGATCCACACACAGAGACTTGCAGACATGATTAGGAAACGCTAATATTCTACGTACACAAAAACACTGGAATACAGTTAAATTTCCTGAGTTGAAATTTCTTTTAAAGTACTTAGGCTTACTTTTAGGTGAGGTTTCTGTGTTTGTTTTTGCCAGTTCAATAAACAGTGTTTTATAATCAGACATTCCTATGTTGTTGTTGTGGTCTTCAGTTCTGAGAGTGGTTTGATGCAGCTCCCAACCGATCCCTTCTTCTAGTCAAGTTGTGCCACAAACTCCTCTTCTCCTCAATTCTATTCAATACCTCCTCATTAGTTATGTGATCTACCCATCTAATCTTCAGCATTCTTCTGTAGCACCACATTTCGAAAGCTTCTATTCTCTTCTTGTCCAAACTACGTATTGTCCATGTTTCACTTCCATAAATGGCTACACTCCATACACATACTTTCAGAAACGACTTCCTGACACTTAAATCTATACTCGACATTAACAAATTTCTCTTCTTCAGAAATGCTTTCCTTGCCATTGCCAGTCTACATTTTATATCCTCTCTACTTCGACCATCATCAGTTATTTTGCTCCCCAAATAGCAAAACACCTTTACTACTTTAAGTGTCTCATTTCCTAATCTAATCCCCTCAGCATCACCCGAGTGATTCCTACATCTAAGCAAAATTTATGAACGTCTTCAAATACATAATTTGTCAGAATGTCATCAATGCTGGTTGCTGACTGGGCATTTTCTCTGGTGTATTCTAAGAAGCTTAGTTTGAAGCCGGATTTTTTTTTTATTAGATCAGTGAATTTGTCAGCTTCATGGCATTCACTTATGACATTGATGTTGAAGTCAGCTGCTATTACTACTTTTTTCTTTAATTAGGCTTTCGAGCATATTTTCTCATTTTTTTAGGAAGTGGTTCGTTATTTGATTTCCCGGGATTCTGTAAATTGAAATTACAATAATACCTACATGTACAAGTTCTACACAGCAACTTTCAAAGCTACATTCCTCATTCAAATGATCAAACTCATTTCTTATTTTAAACGTTATGTTAGAATGTCAAGTATACATGAGCCTCCATGTGATTTATTTTGTCTGCAGTAGCTAGCAGCTACGGTGAAGTTTTGGATTTTATTTAGAAATTTTAGAGTGTCTTGATGATAAATGAAAGACAAATTCAGGAACACAACTATGAACATGAAATTTGAAATAAAAGAAAGGAAGAAAACAAGGAAAACCTGGACAGAGGAAAGGAAACACGAACACAGTCAAAGAATGAAGAGTTTTGGGAAGAGGAAAAGAAGAAAGAAACAAGAAAAAATGAATAATCATGTAACATTCAAGTTGAACACTGTCTTAAGGGCAAAAATGTATAATCTGAGTAATAATAATAAAAATAAAAATAATGTTTAGTTAGTTTTGTATGTGGGAAAACTACAGAAAAATGTGACACATGTACAACAGGAAAGTTAGATATAAAAACGAACATGAAAAAATTAACAAACAAGTATAAAATTATAGCAGCTCATATTATTAACATCACAATTCAATCATGCCACTACCAGAATTTGCTGTATTATTATTTGACCATACTGCATCGGACTTCCGGAAAGCAGCTCTCATGTGTAATCGGTTTGAATAGACACCCTATGGTGATCCAACTACTACACGGAAGTTTTGGAATAAATAATGATAATGGCATGTAACCAACTTATTTCTATGACTATATTTGATTATTAGTAGCACTGATAATCTCTTTGAAGTGACTGAACAGGGAGCACTTAATTCTGTACGTTTGATATTGCCTAGCAGGAGGACATCATTCATTTAAAACACTACCACGGCCTGAAATCATTTCACAATACATAAACACACATGATAAACACTTGAACTTGTTTTAGGTTAATGTAAACTATACAAATTGTAATTACTGAATTTAATGTTATTGAGCTTGCATTGTGTTGAAGGCACAATGTGTACTGTGGTGGCAGCAATGTCCTCGAACGCTTAATTAAAGAACAATATAGATCTGCTCATCAATATAGTTACTGAAAACACTAATTGAGAATCACGTTGCTCGGACGGAACCGAGTAATTTTTGACTACGGCAATGTACTGAAAAGCCACCACATCGAGCTGGATAGTAATTAAGGTGGCACAGTACCTGGCATCTTCCATCCAATGCACGAAGCGGCATCTGCTGGCGATTTCGGCATTAATTCCGACTATTTTCTCTTGCAATATAGCTACGCCGATACTCAGGTACCATAACTTTTCACTGATGTTGCAGCACATGCAAATCACTGGATATGGGGTAATAATGAGCTATTTCCTTTAAATAACTGATTACGCTTGGGGAATGCAATTTAAACCACAAAATTATTATTGCCTACAAACTTTACACACTGTAGAGAACTTGGTGTGACTATTACACAAAATGATTCAGAGAATATAAATGTACCGGTAATGGCATCGGTATAACCACCACTATTCATAATGATACTCCTGTAAGATAACTTCTAGTTTGTTGCTACCGAAGTGAGCTCACCGATGGACCTCATCAGTTATTGAGATCACCATACGCCGTTGGATGCGGCTACTGGTACCTTCAAACCTCGGCGTTGGAACAAGTAACTCGTCGCAATTAACATAGCATTGCACCATACAGTGCCATGTAGCCCAGAGTGGGAAACCGTACTATTTTGCCGCTCACAGCCCATCTCCATCGAAATACCGCATCTTACAAGCCTTAGTGTCCATTTAGCTTGTAGCCATACGATAACGAAGTCCATATCTGTTTTCAGCTCACTTCTAAATGCCAGAATGAGATTTTCACTCTGCAGCGGAGTGTGCGCTGATACGAAACTTCCTAGCAGATTAAAACTGTGTGCCCGACTGAGACTCGAACTCGGGACCTTTGCCTTTTGCGGGCAAGTGCTCTACCATCTGAGCTACCGAAGCACGACTCACGTCTGGTACTCACAGCTTTACTTCTGCCAGTACCTCGTCTCCTACATTCCAAACTTTACATAAGCTCTCCTGCGAACGTTGCAGAACTAGCACTGCTGAAAGAAAGGATATTGCGGAGACATGGCTTAGCCACAGCCTGGGGGATGTTTCCAGAATGAGATTTTCACTCTGCAGTGGAGTGTGCGCTGATATGAAACTTCCTAGCAGATTAAAACTGTGTGCCCGACCAAGACTCGAACTCAGGACCTTTGCCTTTCGCGGGCAAGTGCTCTACCATCTGAGCTACCGAACCACGACTCACGTCTGGTACTTACAGCTTTACTTCTGCCAGTACCTCGTCTCCTACCTTCCAAACTTTACAGAAGCTCTCCTGCGAACCTTGCAGAACTATCACTCCTGAAAGAAAGGATATTGCGGAGACATGGGGGCCACACACACACCCACACATACACACACGTGAAACTTCCTAGCAGATTAAAACTGTGTGCTCGACCGAGACTCGAACTCGGGACCTTTGCCTTTCGCGGGCAAGTGCTCTACCATCTGAGCTACCGAAGCACGACTCACATCCGGTAATCTGCTAGGAAGTTTCATATCAGCGCACACTCCGCTGCAGAGTGAAAATCTCATTCTGGAAACATCCCCCAGGCTGTGGCTAAGCCATGTCTCCGCAAATCCTTTCTTTCAGGAGTGCTAGTTCTGCAACGTTTGCAGGAGAGCTTCTGTAAAATTTGCAAGGTAGGAGACGAGGTACTGGCAGAAGTAAAGCTGTGAGTACCGGACGTGAGTCGTGCTTCGGTAGCTCAGATGGTAGAGCACTTGCCCGCGAAAGGCAAAGGTCCCGAGTTCGAGTCTCGGTCGGGCACACAGTTTTAATCTGCTAGGAACTTTCCACTTCTAAATGGTCTGTTAGCAACGTTACCGTAGCACACACTGGCAGTCACTTTTACACCACTTAACACTTGTTTTGCCTCAGAGCTATGCCAACTTACTTCTACTTCCAATATTACATGTCAACCTGTACGCTGTCCTCATTCTCGGGGATTCCCCCCACACCTAAACATTATTTTACATTACGTCAAGTTCTCTATTTAAAATTAAACATACCATAGCATTACAATATTCAATTACAGTCATTTTCATATATTAAAGTAATATTACATTTATATTTTTACTACACGTAACAGTATTATTTAGTTTAATTCTTTTGTTATTTCGCTGTCAGAGTGCAGCACAAGCCAGACACTGTCTCCTGCATAGCGTTCTTTAATTTAGCTGCCACCAGGTGGAAGCACTTCCACTTTGCCTTCGATTCTGGCCCACAGATGGCATAAGCATCCACTTTCTCTACCGTTGCGCCTTGACTATGCCTTGTCTTCACTAAATGGCACGTTGTCACATTACAAGTTCTATCTACAGGGACATTAATGAGACAGTGTCCTTTAGAGAGGCTTTTATAAAGTTGTTTCAATTCAGTTGACATCATCTTATTAGGAATTCACTGATAATGTAGTCTAATGTTTGCTCCATTGTATCAAAATCACATTCAGGTCCATGTACAATCCCTTATATCCCAAGGGGTGCTTTGCATTTTGTATGCCTGGTTCTGGTACGGTGGTGTTAATCTGATTCGCCAGTCCTTGCGTGTTCAATTAGCTCCCCAACTTCCTTCAAAATCACAAATAGAAAGTTGGTGGAGCAAGACGCACAGACAATCTCTAACTATATGCAATATTATGCTACAACAGAGTAGCAAAAGGTGGCCATACTATACATATCAAATATCTCCCAGTCAGAGAAAACTATATAAATGCGTACCAAGGTACAAAACAAGTAATTTTTCCTTAGGTCCACATACAAATTTGAATAGGGCAGAAAAATCACTCAAAAAACTGTCTAACATTGTGCAATGGCTTGCAGAGTACCTATGGAGTGAGGAAGATAAAGACAGCAATGAGAATGACACTTCTGTCTTAAAGTGGACAACTATGAGTTTTAACTAACATAGGTTAGTGTATTTAGTATTTTTGTGCAATGGCCACTGTGTCTTTCCATGACAGATATGCAACACAAAATCTGCCTTCTAATCCATGTGAAACTGTAACTCTTAATGGCAAGCAATGAATAATAAAAGTAATGTGTGGCTCTATCACCTTAGTATTACCCCACCAAACTGCTTGGCAGCTCCAAAATGTGTTTTTGGTCCCATTAAAAGACACCCATTGGCAAAGTAGTAATATTTATCAAGTATCGTGAGAACTGAGAGAATTTCAGCAGCAATTTGAACTTCACAAATATTTTACTTTCAAACATTCTGACAACATGCAGCACAAAACTCAAACTTCGATGTCCAAAACAGTCCACTAATTTGGAGCCAGTTGACAAAACTTGAGTTAGGATGACTACAATATAATCAATAGTGTTAGTAACATTTCAGGACACACAATAGTTGTACATCTCATATACCACTTTCATTTCTTCTTCGTGTGTGTGTGTGGGGGGGGGGGTAATATGTTGCTCAAAGGTTGCTTCTAGGAACACACATTCTCAGAATTTTAACACTATATCACAGCATGATGCACAATGACTCTCTTGCATTATCTGTCCCTGGAGGTGGACAAGCGTTTTCGAGGTGCTCTCATGCTTGTTAAATGAGGATGTGGCAAAATGCACTGCCCTTCTTAGGATCTTCCCTGTCTACTTCCAGACAAACAAGCCATGCCCAAGAATTGGTAGAACAAAGAGTCCATAAGCTACCTCCTTTGTTGGAGAGTTACATCTCATTAAGGTGTTTTCAATTAATCTAAGTCAGGTACCTATTTACGTGGTCACTGCCCCTTTTATTACTTCAAAGTCGTACTTCAGTATGTTTCATAACTGTGACTATCCCCAATAACTGATAACCAACTGAGGTGTCTATATCATAACCGGACAAGTCACAAAATTTACAAAAATGAATACAAGTTATCAATTTAAAGTAGAAGTATATCACTATCAGGTGAAACAAGAAAATGTTTCAAACACGGTCATGTCCTCATGTTTCAGAGCACTGTATTCTTGGTTGTGCCAACTCTTGCAAGCAGTGAATTCATAACCAGTCATGTCAAGGAAAGAGCAACAATGTTCATGTCACAGCATTTTTTTTAATAACAATGTGACCATACCAGTAGGAAAAATAATTTATTTTATTTTATTTCTTTGACATCATAATATTTCATCTGTATATTGGCAACACCAATCTTTTCCACTAATTTCCATATTCATGGGCTTATTACCAAAACTGACGTGAAAGCAATCCTATTTCCAAATGAATATGAACAGATGTTATTTAGTCATGGAACTGTTTTTCCTTTGGGTGTGGCTTGTGAACTCAATGATTGGAAATGAAAGGCTGCCAATGTGTTGAAATCTCCTTCTCAAAGGCATTTTCCATTAGCTAACACCCAAAGAATTATTATGAAGAAACCAGAGAACGCACAAAATTCTGTCTATGTAAAAAGTAAAGTATTTTGCAAACACGATATTGGGAAGTCCCAAAGTTGGTGTAAAAAAGAAAAATACTGGTTGAAATGGTACCTTGCACAGTGACCAAAGGCATTACACTTCTTGTCTCTAAAACAAAAGAAACAAAAAATCTCCCAGAAAAACACTTTGGCCCAACACGGAAAGACATTCAGTCATTGCAATTATATTAACTAGTGAAACAACTTGCACTTGTAATAAGGGTTAAAACACAATCACCAAAGCCTGTGTCAATGGTTCACATAAAAGTCCTGATTTTGTAATCTAAATGAGGACACACTGAAGACTTAAAACAACAATATTACTCAGTATGTGTTAACAGTGTGTATCATATTAATGATTCTGTTGACATACTTGAATATTTGCACATCATTTTCTGTTTATTGTGTTCAAGATCTAAGTGAACTACAAACTTTTGGTTAGAAAAATCCTATTTCGTATTCTCCTCAGTTTTTTGATGTTCTTTTGATATGTTAGTATCCAATTTATATTGAAATGCTTTTTTACTGCTATAAAGAAAATTAATTACAATGGCATTTTATTTTCACTTAACAGCTTTTTTCACAAGGTTCTGGAATTTAAAAAGGATATAGTTTTATAAAGAAAGAATAAAATTATATAAAATTGCAACAAAAATGACCAAAACTTACAACATCAAAAAAATTACTATGAATCATTTTCACAAAACAATAGAGCTTAAATATTAAACCATTAAGGATGTAACTATGAAAGTAAAATGTTTCTGACCATTATCGTTTTGTCTCTAGAGGTTTCTCATCCACACCGAAAAATATGCCTTCAATGATTTGGCTAGTTTTGATACAAGATGCCTGTATCATGTAATCCAACAATAGTTCATCTTTCCAGCTATTTATGCATGATATGTTAAAATTGTTTATATTTTCTCCATGTAACAAGTGCACGTGCAAGGAAAGCTTCACTCCAGTCACAAATTTTGTCTGGTATTTTATACGTTCACATTCTTTTCAATAGGCAAAAGTGTAGAACTATACACTGTCTTGTGGAAGTCAAAAAACATTATATCAACCTAGAAACTACCATCCACTGCATTTAGATCTCATGGACAAAGAGCGCAAGTCAAGTTTTGCATGATCACTGTCCTAAGATCCCATGCTGATTCCTGTTGAAGAGACTTTCAGTCTCCAAAAACATAATTTTATGTGAGCACAAAACATCTTCATAGATCTAGAACATACTGATATCAGTACTATAAGAGTATAGTTTTGTGCATTTATAAGCTGACCTTTCTTGAAAACAAAAATGACCTGCAACTTTTCATAATCACTTAGACAGGGTGCATACGCAGACAAGGGAAAAAAAATCCCATATTTTTCCTCGATTTCCCGGTTAAAAATACATTTTCTCCCGTATGAAAATAACTTTTTCCGTGTTATTAAGTAACAGAATATTTTCCCTCAGAACTGTAAAAGTTATCAATCCTTTGAATGGTTAGGTTTTTATACACTGGCGTAGAATTTCCCAGCACTTTAGAAAACAAAACTCAGGGAAGAAAACTCCTTTCGGAAAATTTTTTGATGTGCAGCAACATGTACGCTGCATATTTTCGTATTACGAAAGTATAAATTCGAATTCCACCAAACACCACATGTTACTTTCCAAATCATTGTAATTGAGATTGCAATGCACTTTTGTAAGCTAGTCGTAGCTCATGTCACGTGATCCCGCCAGCCGATGGCAGCAGATATTCAGACCACAGGACACGTAATGTAGTCAGCTAATAGAAACATCACTGTTAAGCAGCACGGATACACAAACAGGAAAAGTTAATGTTGTAAATTAATATACATAGTGTTGCTACAAGTAAAGCAAAGCTTTCACATATAATATTGGCTCTAAGGTTAATAAGCTGCAAGAGAAGCTAAGCTTTCACATATAATGTTGATATATTTTGCGTGTGTTACACTTTAAGATATATCAGACAAATGTGCCATAAAATTTTTAGCCAAGTCCAGTGACTTGTCCTTAAAGTTTTCCACAAATGAATTAGCTACCGCAGAGAGAGAGCTTCCCGTAGCACTACATCAATTTGCTCATAATAACGACATGATCTTCTGGGCTCAAAATACTTCTAAATGGCTCGTCAAAGGCTGTGAGATTTAAGAAATTCACCGTACATTCTCACATATAGTTCAACTTGCGTGAAAGGAAATTTACTTTGAAAGTAACACTTTTCAAACCACCATTAGCAATATTTTCCCGCGACCTGTTAGAAATAGGTTCATTTCAATAGTCGTCAGAGAGCGCCAGATAACAGGTGCCACCACGCTTTGGCAGCTGCTATGACGCAGGAAGCCCTGTGTTCGTACGTGTTGAACATTAAAAGATCTTACATTATGTCATAAATGAAAAAATACATCAGAGGATGTTCATGCCAAATTCAGAATAATGCAAAATCCCCAAAACTGGATAACTTTCACCGAAGCTCGAAATTTAGTGCAGACGTCAATTCGAGATGCTTTTAACAGTTTCCAGAATGAAATATTGTCTCAAAATATGGTAGAAAACCCAGAGAGATTCTGGTGGTAAGTAAAGTACACCAGTGGCAAAAACATTCAATACCGTCCCTGCGCGATAGCGATGGAAATGTTGCTGATGGTCGGCCGCTGTGGCCAAGTGGTTCTAGACACTTCAGTCCGGAACTGTACGACTGCTACGGTCACAGGTTCGAATCCTGCCTCGGGCATGGATGTGTGTGATGTCTTTAAGTTAGTTAGGTTTAAGTAGTTCTAAGTCTAGGGGACTGATGACCTCAGATGTTAAGTCCCATAGTGCTCAGAGCCATTTGAACCATTTGAGAGCAGTAAACGAAGAGGAAACAGCAAAATCACTAAATGTAAGCACGGGTCACGTGGACACTACACACTCCCTCATTATAACTAAGTCTGCTCTGCGCATCAGCCTCGGATCTACAATATTTCCGAACCGGGGCAATACTAAGATAGTGGCGCCCCCGGGCCCTCCCAGCCCCCCTCCCTCGAGCGTTTGAGATACGACGTCAAAAATTTAAAAAATCGAATTTTCAAAAATATGTTCATTTTGTTGGGCACATCGTTCTGAAGAGCCTGATACATAAAACATATATGTTCAAGGAAATGTAAGACATGTTATTTCGTCTCAAGTGTGCCAGAGTGCAGTGCCTCTTTATACAGCATTCTTCTATCGCATGTCACTCTATTTCGCTCCGTGGGATTGAAAAGTGTATATTTTGCACTGGATGCCATCAAACTATATTCAGGACAGTGGAAATTAAAATTTCATGTGGTGCCTCTCCTGCTTCCAGTCGCCCGGTTTGACATTATACCCCTCTTTTTTTTTTTAAAAAAAAAAAAAACCTCGCAATTAATACTGGATGGGATTATTTGTAATCTGAGAACAAGAACTCTTCAGAAAATTTGCACTCTTTATTGCCTGTTAACTAATAACTTTCTGTTTTGGGTGACAAAATTAAATATAGGATACATAAAATCAGTAAAGACAAGAGACAAGCAATACAGTACAAATTTCTTCAATCCTTAGCTCCTAGCATTGTTTTCTCTCTAATCTTGCTACAGCTTTACATGGCGTGCTTTCCTTTCTGCGAAAGAATCTATTATCTCATCAAATTTCGTCAAACGTTTTGCTACACGAAACATCGAAATATCGTTGTCTAATACTGCTTAAGCTGTTAATACAAATAGTACCCAAGACTGGCGTGGTTTCTCGGTTTGATTAAGTCTATTTTGTCAATGTCTGCTAGATAAAACAATATAGGTCTTTCCAACACTGCAGAAATTTTAACACATACCAAATAAATGAGACTGTTTGGGCACAAATGGTCATTTTTATAACATGGCAGATTATATTTCACGAAGACCAACATAAAATGCCTATTAGGCCTACTACAAGCAAAAAGCTTTATGTTAGAAAATAGTTTCACATTTCATTCTTATGCTGCAGTTTCGCGAGCATGAGATCGAAAAGTAGTAGTACGAGATTTTTATATAAATTATATAAATATAAATATTCTTCCCTAATTTGTGTGATGTCCCCGTTTCCTCTCCTTCCTTGTTCTAACAAACAATCTTGTCATGACTAATTCTGGAATTATTCCTACCTTTGTCAAAACTTTTTCGCCGGTTAATTTCACTAACCCTGCAAGAATCACCGGTTTAGTTATCCCTGATTATTCTGCGGTTAGGTGTTATGTCTGTACAAACCATTTTCTGCGCTACTTCCACAATAGAACTTAAGTGGCTGCTAGACAGGGACTGTACAACTGGTCCTTACTAGTGTAGCGATCTGGCCTAAAATTTTCTGACAAAATTTCATTTTCCTGGATACACCGAGAAGATAAAATGTAATCTTTCTAACCTGTTATTCCTGTTAGTCGCTTATTTCCACTCTGGTAGTCTGAATCTATGGATTTCCCTAGTACTTATAACAACGCTGATCATTCGCAAACCCAATTAACAACATAATCAGACAGTGATTGGCGTTCACTCGTTCGGCTTTATTCCGCTCAACTTGTATAGCCCAGTCTCCTTTTGCCTGCAGGAAAGTTTATTTCTAGATGCAACAAGGATTCCCCTGACACAGACATCACATACACTATGCACGTATTCAAAAATCAATTTATGATTATTATTATTATTATTATTATTATTATTATTATTATTATCTTTCCTTTCTCAGACCTTAGGTCTGGTTCGGAATGAAAGTGACGCGGACCTTGATCAAGCGTCACTTCCTTTTAACTCTACGGTATATGTTACATTGCGTTTAGGAACTTTCGGGTAATTGAACATGTATCAATAATTACGGATTTCTGAAGTTGTATATATAAGTTTGGATGTAGCTGTATTGCATTGATGTACTGGTGGATATTGCGTGGTATGACTCCTGTAGTTGAAAGTATAATTGGTATAATGTCAACTTTATCCTGATGCCACATGTCCTTGACTTCCTCAGTCAGTTGGATGTATTTTTCAATTTTTTCTCCTGTTTTCTTCTGTATATTTGCTGTATTGGGTATGGATATTTCAATTAGTTGTGTTAATTTCTTCTTTTTATTGGTGAGTATGATGTCAGGTTTGTTATGTGGCGTTGTTTTATCTGTTATAATGGTTCTGTTCCAGTATAATTTGTATTCATCATTCTCCAGTACATTTTGTGGTGTATACTTGTATGTAGGAACGTGTTGTTTTAAAAGTTTATGTTGTAAGGCAAGCTGTTGATGTATTATTTTTGCGACGTTGTCATGTCTTCTGGGGTATTCTGTATTCGCTAGTATTGTACATCCGCTTGTGATGTGATCTACTGTTTCTATTTGTTGTTTACAAAGTCTGCATTTATCCGTTGTGGTATTGGGATCTTTAATAATATGCTTGCTGTAATATCTGGTGTTTATTGTTTGATCCTGTATTGCAATCATGAATCCTTCTGTCTCACTGTATATATTGCCTCTTCTTAGCCATGTGTTGGATGCGTCTTGATCGATGTGTGGCTGTGTTAGATGATACGGGTGCTTGCCATGTAGTGTTTTCTTTTTCCAATTTACTTTCTTTGTATCTGTTGATGTTATGTGATCTAAAGGGTTGTAGAGGTTGTTATGAAATTGTAGTGGTGTAGCCGATGTATTTATGTGGGTGATTGCTTTGTGTATTTTGCTAGTTTCTGCTCGTTCTAGAAAGAATTTTCTTAAATTGTCTACCTGTCCATAATGTAGGTTTTTTATGTCGATAAATCCCCTTCCTGCTTCCTTTCTGCTTAATGTGAATCTTTCTGTTGCTGAATGTATGTGATGTATTCTATATTTGTGGCATTGTGATCGTGTAAGTGTATTGAGTGCTTCTAGGTCTGTGTTACTCCATTTCACTACTCCAAATGAGTAGGTCAATATTGGTATAGCATAAGTATTTATAGCTTTTGTCTTGTTTCTTGCTGTCAATTCTGTTTTCAGTATTTTTGTTAGTCTTTGTCTATATTTTTCTTTTAGCTCTTCCTTAATATTTGTATCATCTATTCCTATTTTTTGTCTGTATCCTAGATATTTATAAGCATCTGTTTTTTCCATCGCTTCTATGCAGTCGCTGTGGTTATCCAATATGTAATCTTCTTGTTTAGTGTGTTTTCCCTTGACTATGCTGTTTTTCTTACATTTGTCTGTTCCAAAAGCCATACTTATATCATTGCTAAATACTTCTACTATCTTTAGTAATTGGTTGAGTTGTTGATTTGTTGCTGCCAGTAGTTTTAGATCATCCATGTATAGCAAATGTGTGATTTTGTGTGGGTATGTTCCAGTAATATTGTATCCATAATTTGTATTATTTAGCATGTTGGATAGTGGGTTCAGAGCAAGGCAGAACCAGAAAGGACTTAATGAATCTCCTTGGTATATCCCACGCTTAATCTGTATTGGCTGTGATGTGATATTATTTGAATTTGTTTGGATATTAAGTGTGGTTTTCCAGTATTTCATTACTATGTTTAGGAACTGTATCAATTTAGGATCTACTTTATATATTTCCAATATTTGTAGTAACCATGAGTGGGGTACACTATCAAAAGCTTTTTGGTAATCGATGTATGCGTAGTGTAGCGACCTTTGTTTAGTTTTAGCTTGATATGTCACCTCTGCATCTATTATCAGTTGCTCTTTACATCCTCGTGCTCCTTTGCAACAGCCTTTTTGTTCTTCATTTATAATTTTGTTCTGTGTTGTATGTGTCACTAGTTTCTGTTTAATGACTGAAGTTAATATTTTGTATATTGTTGGCAGGCATGTTATGGGGCGATATTTAGCTGGGTTCGCTGTGTCTGCTTGATCTTTAGGTTTCAGATAAGTTATTCCATGTGTAAGTGTATCAGGGAATGTGTATGGGTCTGCAATGTAACTGTTAAATAATTTAGTTAGATGTGAATGTGTTGAGGTGAACTTCTTTAGCCAGAAATTTGCTATTTTATCATTTCCAGGGGCTTTCCAATTGTGAGTAGAATTAATTGCTTGGGTGACTTCATGTTGCAAAATTGTCACTTCAGGCATTTGTGGTATCATCTTGTATGTGTCTGTTTCTGCTTGTATCCACCGTGCATGCCTGTTATGTTGTACCGGGTTTGACCATATGTTGCTCCAGAAGTGTTCCATGTCTGTTATGTTTGGTGGATTGTTTATTTCAATGTGTGTGTTATCTATTGTCTGGTAAAATTTCTTTTGGTTTGTGTTGAATGATTGGTTTTGTTTCCTTCTATTTTCACTTTTTTTGTATCTTCTGAGTCGTTTGGCGAATGCTTGTAATTTCTGCTTCTTTTCGTCTAATTGCTCTGTCGCTTCTTGTTGTGAGATTTTACCTAACCTTTTTCGTTTCTTTTCTGAGATTTCATTTCTTATAAATTGTGTTAGCTGTCCGATGTCTTTTCTCAGTTTTTCTATTTTGATCTGTAGCCTGTGTTGCCATGCTGGTTTTGTGGGTTTCTTCTGTGTGTTGGTTGGTTCTGATCTCTGCCTAGTGTGTATATTTAGTGTAGTGAGTGCTCCTATATATACCAGTAGTTGTAACTCTTCCATAGTTGTGTTTTCATTTATTTTGTTGTGTATGATTGTGTTGATAGTTTTTATTGTTGTTTCGACTTGTGGGTTATTTGGTGGTCTATTATTATTATTATTATTATTATTATTATCGTTATTATTATTACTATTTTTTACTATGGGACCAAACTGCTGATGTCATCGGTCCCTAGGATTACAAACTACTTAATCTAACTTACACTAACGACAACACATACACCCACACCCGTAGGAGGATTCGAGCCTCTGACGGGGGGGAGAGCCGCACAAACTGTAACAAATTGCCTTAGACCGTATGGCTACCCCGCACAGCTTATGATTCATTCAGAAATCAACTTACAGAGTCAAAACCAACAGGGATGCGCATCAAAATCATATGAGTAATTGATAGACCAATGTGCGCTGGATGCTAGGTGCTTTGTGAAACAAGGTTTCTTCTTCTCAAGAATATAAGAATATGAATTTGACCCCCCCCCCCCCCCCTCACAGATTTGGGCTTGCTGTGCATGCGTGAATCTGGCAGCTTGGGCGTGGCAGTAAAATTTTTCCCGGTTGCATCTAGCTGCTTGCTGCGACTGCTACATAGGAAACAGCCATATTTCTGTAGCCAGAAACGGGAGAAGGTACTACTCACACGTCACTCGAGCCCGCTCGTAACTGCTAAACCGAATCTAATGTAAACAGTTGTGATGTCACGCTCATTGGAGGCAATTTGTTGTTATGAAGCATTGCATAGCCTTCCTAAAGCCTTTGACACATTTCGCTGTTGGCAAATGCTTGTATGAGCACTGAGTTTTGTTGTTGTATATGGCACATTTCCTTTGCAATTTATGTTTTATTTTCTTTTTTTCCCCCCCCCTTGTTCCGTTTCATTGTTACAGTATTATTCTGCAGTAGCGGGATACAGCAATATTCTTTGTTAGAGTATTGATTCTTACCAGTCAAAATTACTAAAAATTAACTCAAAACTAAAACAACAAAAAATTCCCAGAATTCTAAAAAATTCCTGGTTTTTTTTCCCAGTTTTCTCCTGGATGAAAAACTTCCCGGGTTTCTCCCAGATCTCCCGGGTCGCATACACCCTGCTTAGAACATTTACTTGCTACAGAAACTGCAGTTCCTTCTCTAAATCCTCGCACAAACGAAAAAATGGCTGACATCGAAATAAGTGTCCAAGGAATAGAAAAGCAACTGGAATCACTCAATAGAGGAAAGTCCACTGGACCTGACGGGATACCAATTCGATTCTACACAGAGTACGCGAAAGAACTTGCCCCCCCTTCTAACAGCCGTGTACCGCAAGTCTCTAGAGGAACGGAGGGTTCCAAATGATTGGAAAAGAGCACAGATAGTCCCAGTCTTCAAGAAGGGTCATCGAGCAGATGCGCAAATTATAGACCTATATCTCTTACGTCGATCTCTTGTAGAATTTTAGAACATGTTTTTTGCTCGCGTATCATGTCATTTCTGGAAACCCAGAATCTACTATGTAGGAATCAACATGGATTCCGGAAACAGCGATCGTGTGAGACTCAACTCGCCTTATTTGTTCATGAGACCCAGAAAATATTAGATACAGGCTCCCAGGTAGATGCTATTTTTCTTGACTTCCGGAAGGCGTTCGATACAGTTCCGCACTGTCGCCTGATAAACAAAGTAAGAGCCTACGGAATATCAGACCAGCTGTGTGGCTGGATTGAAGAGTTTTTAGCAAACAGAACACAGCATGTTG
Organism: Schistocerca americana; assembly: GCF_021461395.2. Lineage (NCBI taxonomy): Eukaryota > Metazoa > Arthropoda > Insecta > Orthoptera > Acrididae > Schistocerca > Schistocerca americana. The sequence goes on from NC_060130.1 coordinate 1,011,213,169, forward strand.
TTATCAATGGAGAGACGTCTACAGACGTTAAAGTAACCTCTGGCGTGCCACAGGGGAGTGTTATGGGACCATTGCTTTTCACAATATATATAAATGACTTAGTAGATAGTGTCGGAAGTTCCATGCGGCTTTTCGCGGATGATGCTGTAGTATACAGAGAAGTTGCAGCATTAGAAAATTGTAGCGAAATGCAGGAAGATCTGCAGCGGATAGGCACTTGGTGCAGGGAGTGGCAACTGACCCTTAACATAGACAAATGTAATGTATTGCGAATACATAGAAAGAAGGATCCTTTATTGTATGATTATATGATAGCGGAACAAACACTGGTAGCAGTTACATCTGTAAAATATCTGGGAGTATGCGTGCGGAATGATTTGAAGTGGAATGATCATATAAAATTAATTGTTGGTAAGGCGGGTACCAGGTTGAGATTCATTGGGAGAGTGCTTAGAAAATGTAGTCCATCAACAAAGGAGGTGGCTTACAAAACACTCGTTCGACCTATACTTGAGTATTGCTCAGCAGTGTGGGATCCGTACCAGGTCGGGTTGACGGAGGAGATAGAGAAGATCCAAAGAAGAGCGGCGCGTTTCGTTACCGGGTTATTTGGTAACCGTGATAGCGTTACGGAGATGTTTAATAAACTCAAGTGGCAGACTCTGCAAGAGAGGCGCTCTGCATCGCGGTGTAGCTTGCTCGCCAGGTTTCGAGAGGGTGCGTTTCTGGATGAGGTATCGAATACATTGCTTCCCCCTACTTATACCTCCCGAGGAGATCACGAATGTAAAATTAGAGAGATTAGAGCGCGCACGGAGGCTTTCAGACAGTCGTTCTTCCCGCGAACCATATGCGACTGGAACAGGAAAGGGAGGTAATGACAGTGGCACGTAAAGTGCCCTCCGCCACACACCGTTGGGTGGCTTGCGGAGTATCAATGTAGATGTAGATGTAGAAACTGACAATAAACTGCTGCTGTAAGGGGAGAAAGTTCTTTTGCTTAATCTATATATAATTTTACATATATGCTATAAGCTCCAATTACATTACCTGTATTGACAAAATTTAGTTTATTTTCTATTACACAATTATTTCTCTCTGTACCTATCACATCAGTACTCATATAATGAATCACATCAGTACTCATATAATGACAGACAGGAGGAACTGTAGTATGATCTTCCCAGTGAAACAATTCTGGAAGATGGTATCAAAAATTTTGTCCTTGTCTGTGCTGTCATCCATTTTGATACTAGTTAGCTGATAGACGAATTTAAAATGTTTACTGACTTATGCAAGGCCAAAATTCTTATGAATTCTTGTCACATTAGGGACAGACTGTTACCTGCTAATTCCTGCTAATTCATTGAAATCTTCTATTTTTGTTCTCCTCATATTCACTTTGGATTTGTTCAGCTGTTGTTTGACAAGAAGACTTTGGCTCTGTTTGAATTTGTGATGAACCTCCCTCTGCTTCTGTAGCAACATTTTAACATGACTACTGAACCAGGATAGGTATCTCTTATCCCTCACAATCTTGCTGAAGTGTACTGTACAATACTGTTGAGTTTTATTCATTGATATTCCATACCTCCACTGCTTGAGATGAATGTTTGATGCTGACTACTCAGGTAATCTGTCATCCTTTTTTGTTGCATTTGCTCAGCAGCAAAATTTTCCTGCCTTTCTTCAAATTTCTTTTAATGCATATAGTTATTGATGCTATAATAGCCATATGGTCATCAATTCAATTCTCTATGTTTAGTGAATCACAAAGTTTGTGATCCCTTGGCAATCAGATCTCAGAAATTACTCTTAAGGGTCAGTTCTCTAACTGTTCAAGATAATTTCTGTATAAGACACTTAGTACAATATCACTTAAGTCCCTGTTTCTACCACTTGTTCATATCACGAGCCTTTAAGCTACAAGTCAGTATTTGCCACAGCATGAGCAGAAAATTTATTTGTGATATACCCTAATTTTTTCCTAAAATGTTGTCATTGTGGCTTCTGAGGAACATGGTCTATAAAAGTATCATATTAACATAACAATGTACATTTTCACAGCAACAGACTTGAATGACTGCTTCATGGAGTTCTTTCCATATCAGGTTTGTATTCAACCACAGCTTTCACCAACTTTTTCTGACGTCACAGTCAGGAGTTATCCGTAGGCAATGTAGTACTTCATTTATTTGTTCTTATGACTGCCATAGTAGCTACACTGCTCAGTCAATAAGAATGCTGCACAGAACATGCACCTAACTACTGGGATTCTGGATTCTGTCATCAGAGATGCCACTGGGATCAGAATGTGTAACAATTACTTTAACCAGGACACTGGATATACCTCAGTGGTGCATGGAAATGGGTGCTTGATGCTGAAATACATCAGTAAAATCTGCTGAGTCATCCACCATCTAAAGAAATCACAATCACTACCAATGCTTTCCCATCACAGACATCTGACATAACCTCAGGTAGTGTAAGGAAGCTCTGTGACATTGTGAGATCTTCGTGACATAATTCAGTCAAATAAATCAAGTACTGCACAGCCTATGGGTAACTTCTAATGATGATGTAGAAGCTTGAGACTAAATACATATCTTATACAGCAACTCTCCAATAACATCTCTAGATACTGTATGTGATAATTACTACTGATAAATTAGATTAATCGTGTGGTATTATCAGGAACGCTCCTGACATTTATTAACAGTGCAATTACTTTTTTGTGCTTAGAATGCACCTGACCTATTAAGTGTGCCATTCAGTTCTTTTTGGCACATTATAACAGTGGTGTCATCATTGATAACATTTGGACTGGAATCAACTACAGGTAACAGATATATACTGCCTACACCTGGAATAGTTTGGGAACAAACATAATTCTAATACTAACAGATCTCCAAGACAATGAAGAAAAAGTGTTCTGCAATCACTATTTTACCACAGGTGCCACAATGAAAAAGATTACATTCTTTATCATTTATCTTCAACCTGAAACACAGTGAATACTTGGACATCACAATGTTACAGCACTATTATATACTACAGCCTTCCTAAACTGGTGTGTGAAAGAAAGGCATCATTTAGGATTAGATCTTTCCACTGACTCTGATCATTTAACAACAGCCAAAGTAGCTTCTAATGTTGAGCTCAGGATCACACAGTATATACCACATTGTTTATTACACACCGATAATGGTTGAGTCCCTAAAGAAAATATTTGTGATCTATGAAGATGAAAATGATTAATTTTGAACACAATAATGAAACACTGCTTAAGGCTGCTACATCAAAGGCTCTCAATTTGTGACACGACTTTCACCTCCACTGTTAAATAAATACACAGCACCTACTAAGAAGGAAAAGAGGGGGAGGGGGGGTTTAAATACATATTATCAAGTAAACAATATATGCAACAATTACAGAATATTTCAATTTGGAAATCTGCAGGAAATACTTCACAATTAAGACATAATTATTTGATAAATTAAAAAAGGAGGAGGGGGACTAAGCTAAAACATACAACATGGGAAATTACATCACTTCATTCCTGCTAGTAGTATATATTTACAAATGTCTGCTTGTGTCTGTGTATGTGCGGATGGATGTGCGTGTGTGTGCGCGAGTGTATACCTGTCTTTTTTTCCCCCTAAGGTAAGTCTTTCCACTCCCGGGATTGGAATGACTCCTTACCCTCTCCCTTAAAACCCACATCCTTTCGTCTTTCCCTCTCCTTCCCTCTTTCCTGATGAAGCAACCGTTGGTTGCGAAAGCTTGAATTTTGTGTGTATGTTTGTGTTTGTTTGTGTGTCTATCAACCTGTCAGCGCTTTCGTTTGGTAAGTCACATCATCTTGTATGAAATTTCTAATAACTAATTACATCAAACTTACTGTGTAAATGTATATACAAATATACTTACTTCTTTTGACTTTGATATCTTGCAGCCATTTATTAAGTTTTCTGGGTACTGGAAAGCTGTGCCCACACGCTTGCGAAACTGTGGAGGAGACTCGCCTGGTTCTAATGGTATCTCAGGAGGAAGAACTCCTGTTAGTTCAGCTTCTTTAATACACAGCTCCTTCAATTCTTGAGTGCAGTCCTGCAGTTTCAGCTCTATTGAATTCTTGCGTGATTCTAAAGAGGCCATTAACTCTCTGTGGCTACTTTGCTGTGCATCCAGACTTTCACCATCTACACAGCCAAGGGCAAACATAATAGTGTGATTCTATACTTAATCTAAATGTCTAAATTATTAAATGGTGCATAATAAAAAATTAACTTTTTTAAAAATTTTACTGTAAATAAATATCTCCAGTTCCCAGCCATGACACTCAATGCCACAGATTACAAGATGAACATGTGTCACTACAATACAAAATGAAAACAGACAAGCACTCAACTGCAGCTAATTGATGGGTGGCACAGACTGATATGTGTAATAGATCAAAACATTTCACTAGCTTTTCTGCAGTTGTGGAAAACCACCCTGTGTGTGTGTGTGTGTGTGTGTGTGTGTGTGTGTGTGTGTGTTAGTAGTAGTAGTAGCAGCAGCAGCAGCAGCAGCAGGAGCAGGAGCAGGATCAGGAGCACGAGTAGTAGTAGAAAATGGACAATAAATTGTTTGAAAGCTAGAACAATGTTCTAAGCAGTTACGGGCATTTACGTTCTATCCATCATCCAGGTAGAGGAAAGTGGCTCTTTCCCCTCATTACAAGAGACTCAGAAGATAACTTACAGAAGTCAATCCACAAACAGGAAATAACAAAAAAGGTAATTTTGAAATATTTATGCATAAAATTAAGATACAAATATCCACTGGTAAACAACTGACAACAGCAAAAATATTCATAGGAGACAAACTTGTGGAACACGTCAATGTTTTTAAATGCCTTGGTTGTAGTTTAAACTTTAAACAGCTCCAGAGAGACTGACACCACAATTAAATCCTATTCTAGTTCACATGGCACAATTAAAAGAACCTAAGTTGCAAAACCAATGTTTAATCAATGATGAGATTTTATATCCAGGCAGCAGAAATTAGGCTTCAACAGTCAGTCATAGGATACTGACCTGATAAACTGCTCAGTATCCAAGTAGTCAACAAAAAAATGTAGAGCTGGAATTCTGAATGCAATATTAAAAATGAGTTATTGCCATGTAAATGAGCTGTGTGTCAATTCCACTTCCCCTCTAAAAGTGCTATGTCATCTTTCTGCTGCAACTAGTTGAAATGGCTACACGTGGCTCTTGGTGTATGTCCATGCTGTTTGGAAGCTGTAGCACTATGTGCCTGTCACCTAATGTGTGAAGTTATGCACATTTCTCATTTCCACTCAACATGTCTACAATCGACATAGATTGAGTAGCTACTAGTAACATGATTTTTAAATCTTAATGGAAAATTATGAGTCTTAGGAAATAACAACACAATTCAAGAATTAGTGGTGAAAGTTATCATAACTACAGAAATGTTGATAAGCAAGAAAAGAAATTACCATCATCTGCAGTAATACATCATTAAGTTTTAATAAGTAATCTTTTGAGGTAACTAATCTTGAAATGTAGACTGTCATACAGTCATCTGAAATAGTATGTGGGGAGCAATAAATATATTTCAACTAGGAAGAAGTAATTTCACGGTGTGAATACAGTTCCTGTTACGCCATTTAGAGAAAACAAAGAGAATGTGCACGTCAGTGAGAAAAATCGCCCAACTATACTGTAACTAAACTGCTCTAAAGCCGTATTTTGCACCAACTGCATATCTGAAAATGTGTTTTAGCTTAGATTCAAGTGCAGAAGGCAATGAAAGAATAAGTCTTCTGAAACTATAAAAATACTGTGTCAACTAAAGTAATTGTCAAGTAATGTACAATCACAGTGTTTTTTACTTTCAGGTTATATGTAGCTGCCAATATCAATGCAAGGACATCACTTTTAATATTATGAAGGCTCTCTTTCATGCATTTCACAAGCAAGATATGAACAGTCATGGTAGCTACTTACTTGGCTCATTGCAAGTATTGCCATTTGCAAGACATTGAGATGCCTCATATACTGAGCCTACCGAGAGTCAAAGTTAATGTTTGATAAGCTTCATTGTTCCAGATGAAAATGAGAATCATTTAAGGCTATGCAAGAAGACTTCTATGGACATTTTTGGAATTACTCCAAAGCTAACTGAAACCCTGGTGAAGAGGAAAAAAGAAGGAAAACACAGAAGCAGTATTTGAGTTGCGATTTAAATACGGAAAGGCTTGGAAGGCATTTCTGATCAAATACCCTAAATGGTAAGGTGACATATAAGTTTTATTGCAGGTTTTTCCACAATGGCTTTCCTCAACTTTCCTTTCAGAAATCTCATGTAGACACTTGCAAAGGCTGTGACTGCTACAATATAGCCATGAAAAATAGAGACACAGCTGAAGCTGCTTCAGCAAAATTAAAATTGGAACTACACCATTGAAAAGCTGAAGCAGCTTTCAATGCCATGAAAAGTGACAGTATTGCCTCAACATTACTTGACAGCAATATATGCAATATAATCGTGGACATACAGAAAATGTTTCAGCTACCTAAACTCACACATCTAAATATGTATTACTCTTGACAACAACAATTTATACAATTTCAATGACGAAGGAAAAGATAGATTGCTTCTTATCGTAAATAAGGCACGTTAAGTTGCAGTAAGGCACAATTAAAAGACACTTATATAAAACTTTCCACCACAGCCTTCATCAGCAAAAGAGAAACACACACCATTCACACACATAAGCAAGCACACCTCGTGCACATGTTAACAGCCAACTCCGGCAGCTCAAGCCAGAATGTTGTTCATACAATTTCGGCATTCATGTTTGCAATACTGGAGATGGGATAATGTGTGTTTGGCATGATGGAGAGTCCTCTCGAGGTGGAAACTAGACGGAATCTTATGTGCTTCAAGTTGTTGTTGACCCTGACAGTCCTTTAACACAAAAAAGAACTGTGTGTTTGGTGTGATAATTGTTGTAGGAAAATTTTTAAAAAATGCACGATCTTATTCCTCTACATGTTTCTGGTCAGTGCAGGACTGTTTAAAAGGATCAATCACAAATTTTTAGTGGTTGGGCACAGTTTCTCTTCTTCCGACAAAGATTTTGCACTGGTTGAGAAGTGCTGGGGCAAAATAACAAAGTGTCAAGTTCCAGCTGAAGTTGTCCGAGTGCATGGCCAATGCGGCCTTTTACAACTGTAAAAATTATGGGAAAGTTTATTGACTTTATAAAGTACCTGCAAAAGTTACTGACACCAACAAGTTGAAGATATCAGAATTAGTGTGGCTACGAGTAGATAGTGACAATCCTGGTGTCGTGAAATACAAGAAAGACTTCAATAAAATGGAAATGTGGTCACACTATAATGTTTTGAAGAAAGATTGTAGATTATTTGACATACTGTCCACTGAGTTAAGTTGGTTGGTTGGATTAAAAAAGGGGGAAAGGAACCAAACTACGAGGTCATCAGTCCCTTGTTCTGAATAAAACAATGACACAAGTGTGAGAATAAGATAAACAAGACTGACAACTCAAAATGGAATGAAAGGAAAAATCACAACAATGATGAAGGGTAACAAACATGTAAATGGACAAAAGAGGACAAGAAAACCACAGGAACGCAAGAAACAGGATGAAGAGATTAAAACAGCAAAGCAGATTACCATGACTGGCAGACCACGAGAATAAAAAAGGAGATGCCTGCAACACATTAAAACCTCCACCCTAGAAGCACTAGGGTGTTGCCAGATAAAATTAGCGGCAACGAGTCTGCTAACCCAAGATTTTGTCGTTGGGCAGTAAAAGTGGGACAGTGCACCAGAATATGGGCCACTGTCAACCAGGCACCGCATCAACACTCAGGCAGGTCTTTACGGCGCAGGAGGTAACCGTGGGTCGCCCAAGCGTGGCCAATGCGGAGCCGGCAGAGGACAACTAATTCCCTGCAAGAGGCCCACATGGAAGTCTTCCACAGATTTGTAGTCTCCATAATGCCACGCAGTTTGTTGTGTGTACTGTTATGCCATTCCGTCTCCCAAAGCCGAAAAACCCTACGGTGTAAGTCAGAACGCAGGTCAGGTTCAGAGATGCCCGTCACCAGAAGTGGTTTCCGCATAGCCTGTTTGGCCAGACTGTCACCAAGTTCATTGCCTGGGATGCCGACGTGTCCTGGGGTCCAGACAAACACCGCTGAACGACAGGACCGGTCCAGGGCAAAGATGGACTCCTGGATGGACGCTACCAAAGGATGGCAAGGGTAGCACTGATCAATAGCTTGTAGGCTGCTCAAGGAATCAATGCACAGAAGAAATGATTCCCTGGGACATGAACGGATATACTGAAGTGCACGAGAGATGGCCACCAGCTCTGCAGTGAAAACACTGCAGCCATCGGGTAAGGAATGCTGTTCAAAATGGTCTCTTGATGTAGGCGAAGCCAACATGACCCTTGGCCATAGAGCTGTCAGTGTAAACCACTTCAGAGCCTCTGAATACATCAAGAATCAAGAGGAAGTGACAGCAGAGAGTGCAGGAGTAACTGAGTCCTTAGTGTCATGCGAAAGGTCCAGAAAAATCTGCAGCCTAGGTGTACACCATGGAGGTGTATGCAGATGGACCTGGATGGGAGGTGGTAAAGGGAAGGACTCCAGTTCAGACAGAAGGGATCGCATGCGAACCGCAATCGTTAGCCCTAACCTGGGCCGCCCATGTGGTAGATGAACTGCCACAGGTGGAAAATGGAGACAGTAATTTTGATGCTCAGGAGAACTACGAATGTGTGTAATTTAACTGGTGAGCAGTTGTGCACATCAGATCTGCAATGGAGGGCCTACAGCCTCCACCAGGACGCTGGTCACCGGACTCGTCGTAAAAGGTCCTGTCGCTAGGCAAACGCCAGCAGCTTACAAACAACATTGGTGAGGCTGATGGGCCGATAGCTATCCAAATCAAGCGGGTTTTTACTGGGTTTGAGCACCTGGATGATGGTGCTCTCCCCCCATTGTGATGGAAAGACACCATCACACCAGATCCGGTTGAAGATGACGAGGAAATGGCACTTGTAGTCAGACGAGAGATGTTTAATCATCTGACTGTGGATCCGATCTGGCCCAGCAGCTGTGTTGGGACAATGTGCAGGTGCGCTGAGGAGCTCCCACTCTGTAAATGGGGCATTATAGGGTTCACTGTGGCGCGTAGTGAACGAGAGGACTTTCCTCTCCATCTGCCGTTTGAGGGTGCAAAAGGCTAGAGGGGTAGTTCTCCAACACAGAGGCTCAAGCTTGGCAATCGCATTTTCACGGTATATGGCACACCATTGATGGTAACGCCAGGGACACCTGTTGGGGTCTGGTACCAAAAAAGACATATGTTGCTCCCGAAGTAGGTGGTGCACGAGCAATGGGGAGAGAAGTGCCCCCCACCATCAAGGGGGCAGGTGTATCTCCCGGTTCTGAGAGTCAACAGAAATTCGAGGAACTGACGGAGTGACAACTGTTCTTGTAGCAGCGGCATATGAGGAGGTTAAAGAAACAGGATGTAGGTGCTCAAATTTGCTCTTAGGTCAGTCAGTCCAGGGTCTTATATTCCATGATTTTCCTCTTTTTCTGTAAAATCCTGCAGTCTCGCGAGCAACGTGAATGGTGCTCCCTGCAGTCGACACAGATGAGAGGTGGGGCACACGGAGTATCGGGATGCGACGGACGTCCACAATCTCGACAGGTGGGGCCGGAAGTACAGCGGGAAGACATACGGCCGAACTTCCGACGCATAAGTGCTGCATCGGGGAAGGAATATATTGCTTGACGTCATAGCGGTAGACCACCACCTCGACCTTCTCACGCAATGTGTCATCCTCGAAGGTTGAGATGAAGGCACCGGTGGCAACCCGGTTATCCCTCGGGCCCCAATGGACGCGCCAGACAAGACGAACACCTCGCTGCTCTAAATTGGCATCCAGTTCGTCACCAGACTGCAAAAGAAGGTCCCTGTGGAATATAATACCTCAGACAATATTTAAGCTCTTACGAGACGTGACGGTAACAGAAACATTCCCCAACTTGCCACAAGCGAGTAATGCCCGTGACTGGGCAGAGGATGCCGTTTTTACCAAAACTGACCCAGAGCGCATTTTGGACAAGCCCTCCACCTCCCCAAACCTGTTCTCCAAATGCCCCACAAAAAACTGAGGCTTCACGAACACGAAAGGTTCTCCAACTCTCGTACATACGAGGTACCGAGGTGAATAAGCTTCACTACCATCTTTAGCCTGACATTCTTCTCACGGTGTAGCCAGGGAGGGGAACAACTTGGGGTCATATTTCTTAGCACTGTAGTTAGACTTTGCCCGCTTAGAGACTGCTGGCAGCGGACCACCAGCAAGAGATGACATACTGTGCTTCCTGGCGTGTCATCCACCCTGATGCCACTCACTGCGACCTGGGGCCCTCCCCACGGGTGCCACCCAGCCGCAGCAACGACCACTCGGCAGGACAGCCACTGCCGGAAGTCCCGACGACCCGGGGTGACGGGCATCTACTCCTCGGCATACGTGTAGTCAGGGGTACATTTTGTAGGGATCACATTGTGTTTGTGCGGGAGTGATCTAGACGGTTGTAAAACAATAAACTGGTAGCCGAGATAGCAGGAATTATTTTTATTCCACGATTACCGGTTTCGGCAAAACTAAGGCCGCCGCCATCGGATCTTATGACCACTGTTTGCCTTGATGCCGTAACCTGTACGTGTCGTAAGATCTGATGACGGCGGCTTTAGTTTCACCGAAACCGGTAATCGTGGATTAAAAATAATTCCTGCAATCTCGGATACTGGTTTACTGTTTTACAACAGAGTACACGACGGCCCCACTGTAACGGGTTGGCTACCGTGCGGGATATGAGGTGCATGGAAAACGCACCCGGGAAGGTGTCCTCGCCCAAGAGATGGAGAACGGGTGGGTCTGCAATGCGCCGACGAGAAAGTGGGCCGAAGATCTCTATGCACGGTGCACCGTGTAAAGCACCCTTTCCCAATTGGCTCGCTCTTCAGGAAAATTTTGAAAAATGGAGGTCAAACCCTACAGGGGACCATCACATAAAGGCCGAAATGTGTGAGACTGCTTTCAGTCGCCTCTTACGACAGGCAGGAATACCTCGGGCCTATTCTAACCCCCGGACCCGCAGGAGTCACCGAGTTAAGATTTGCTGAATGATGAGCAAGAAATCATAGCTTTAAAAGAACTTGCTTTCAATGACTGACTATCTTGAAGGAAACAAACAGTTTTATCTTGATTTGTGTGCAAAATAAGTGTCACTTTTTATTTTACGGATTTATTGTTTCACTGTTTTCAGTATCACAAAATATTGTAATGCGTGTTATCTCTTAGCATTTGATAATGCAACTGAATTGTTCTAAACATCTCCTTACACTTTTTTTCAGGTTACAAGTATTTAGCACATAACTACAGTATCTGCATTATGGCACATTGCCCTTTTCAGTTTTTGAGGACAATTTTCCAAAATGTTATTTCCATTGACTGTAAGAAAACATCTCTATAAATATTATAGAGTAATTTGAAATGTAACTCAATACAAAATTTTGATAAAATATATCGATCTTGTTCTCTGGTATTTATTATGTTTTTCACTATAACTAAAATCCAGTTTCATGGCACTTACCTATTTTAGAATTTCCATTCTACAAATATTTATTTCTGAGGAGCATGATGGAGAGCACAAATAGACTAACTTTCATAGCACTGTACAATATGCTTTAGACCAGTACATGCCCAGCATAATTGTGAGGGATGGGGAATAGTTTTAATAATGATGTTAAAAAGTTGCTACAGAAGCAAAGAAAATTTAATCAAAGAATTAAGTGATGTCAAAATCTAGTTGACAAACAAAAGTTGAACAAGCCCAAAATGAGCATAAGCAGGGCAATGAGGGAAGAGTTCAATGAACTTTAAAGTTCTGTCAACCAATGTGATAAAAACACCTAAGAAGTACTGGTCTTACATAAGTTTATTTGTAGATCAAAATCACGTATTCAGTTGATCAGTGACCATACTGGCACCAAAGCAGAAGATGACAGAGAGAAAATTGAAAGACCGAATTTACTCTTCCAAAATGGTTTCTTTGCAGAAGATTGTGATAGGGTTCCTCCTTCCAATCATCGTACAAATGCCGAAACGACAGATTACGGAATAGAAAAGCAATTAAAATAGCTCAACAGAAGCAAAAAATCTAGTCAATATGACATACTTCTGTGATTCTATAGAGATTACGAGAAAAAACTTGCTTCCCTTCTAACAGCAGTATACCACAAATCACTGGAGCAATGAGGGATAACAAATAATTGGAAAAAAAGCACACGTTATTCCTATTTGTACACTCGAGACAGTGTAGACGGAAAACTCTTTACATTATAGGCACCCAACTTTATAGGGTTAATGTACAGACTGTGTGCTGCAGGATTTGTGTTGTTAGTGTCACGACTTGCCATTTGCTTGAGAGATAACTCTGCCATTGGCCAATTGTTCCAAACTATGTGGCCACCAAGATTATCAGATTTGAACTTGTGTTGGAGGTTGAAGATGAGCTTAGTGAGGAAGGTAACCAGCAGTAGAGCAATCTCTAGTGCATTACCCTCTTATGAGGAAATTAAAATGTGTTTCTTTCAGTAGTTTATTCATTATTCCTCTTCTGCGTGTCTTTACATAGGTTTGCATGAAGTTTCATTGTACTATATTCATTTGTTTTTCATGGGACAGTTTAATTGTAATCACCTCGTATTACTAAATTAAAGTCTCCTGCTGTATTTTTCTGTCTGTATGTGAAGGCTAAGCTCAGGGACTGATGTAGGGATACTGATACGGTTTTCACTAATGGATAGACTGATTCGTGAGGGAGGTTTGTGCAGATAATTTGTTACCATTATGCCAGACAAGTCACTGGCCACAGATACTTCGTGTCACCCGTGCAAAGCTGGGGCAAATCACTAGTTTTCAATAGTGATCATCTGACAGATGCACATAGTACAAGTCTATATCACTATCTGGTGTAGAAATATGGAACATTTTTTTACGTCCGTACATAATGACATTTTTCGAGAAGGGAAAGTTTTATAAAAGTCGACACGGATTCCGTTAATAGAGATTTTGCATAACACACCTAGCTCTGTTCAGTTATGAAATATATAGAACACTGGCGAGGAATACACCGAGATCGGTGCCGTATTCCTCGACTTCCGAAAAGCGATTGATACGGATTAACACTGTTGTTTAGTGACAGAGAATGGACCTGATCTGTGACTGGACTCAGGAGTTCCTAGCAGATAAACTCGACACACTGCTCTTAAAATGATGAAACTGACAAATATAAAGGTAATTTTAGTTGTATCCCTAGCAAGTGTTATAGTGCCTGTAACTTTCCTGTTTACAATATATACTTAAATGATCTAGTGGATAATGCAGGAAACTTTATGAGACTGTTCCCAGACGATGCTGTTATCTATAGGAAGGCTGCGACACTAGAAGACTGTAATGAAATGCGAGACGATTTGCGGAGGATTAATGATTGGTGCAGTGACTGCCAATTAAGCTTTAATGTGAATAAATGTAATGTCTCGCATATTAAAAGGTGAAGAAATCCACTACTGTTCGATAGCACTACTGGCGACAAACCACTGGAAACAGTAACTACCGTAAAATACGTAGGAGTAACTGTCTTGAATGACCTAAAATGGAAAGAACACATAAAATGAATTACAGGAAAAAATGATGTCATGTTGAGATTAATTGGAAGAATAGTTAATCCACAAAAGAAGTGGCTTGCAAAACACTTACAAAACTGATAATTGAGTACTACTCATCATCCTGAGCACCTTACCAGATTGGATTAATAGAAGGGATGGAGAAGATCCAATAGAGAGCAGTACATTGTCATACGATCATTTAGTAAGCGTGTGAGTGTTACGGAGGTGCTCAACAAACTCCCGTGGCAATGCTACAACAGACAGGCTTACTGTTGGAATTCCGCAAGCGTACATTTCAAGAGGAGTTGGGTGTCATGTTACTTCTCCCCACATGCGTGTCGTAAAATGAGAAAACTGGAGAAACTGGAGTTGATAAGGGGGTTTATCAACCATCATTCTTCCCATGTACCATTCACAAATTGAACGGAGAAACGAGGAAATGATAGTGGTAAGCTACCAGAGTTGATCCCATCTGAAATGAAGATACAAAATCCACATAGGGTATAAAGAGTACATGGAAGAAATTGCAGTAAATCTGATAAAATAGTTGAATCATAATGAATTGTAGTACTGGAAGACCACAGAAAAGACGGAAAGCCCAATTCTGCAACTTAACAAGACTGATAACTGATGCTGATGACTAAATTAAGTTACATGTTTGAATTTTCTGTTATTAAAAAGAAGATAACCACCATAAATCTCCACTCGTCACTTCATTTTTGAAATGCTTTACGAAGGAGTAAATCTGTAACATTAAATATATGGGTAAGTGATTCACATCACATTCTTAATGAGGCCATGCTGATTTAAATTTGTACCTGGAAGAGACAACAAAACTATACAACATCACAGGATTACTAGTATAAAAACTGTTGGGCTTCATGCCGAGTCAGTCTGGTGAAGAGGAGCCTTTCAGTGCACTTAACATGGACCCCAGGAAATTTATACCAACATATTTTTCCCCCTGACAAAGCACAAACCAAATAGACTGAGATACACTGTAGGCAATTTCTCTATTCAATTCAATATTTGATTGGTGGCTCCATAGAGTGCTGCGTCCACAACGACCATATATTTAAAATTAGAAGGAAGGTCAGTGTTGGTCGTAATATTGATGGTTTATTGACAGCAAAATCGATTTTTATTGTTTTATTGTGATCGTTTCTTAGCTTTTTACTGATAATAACTTGACACCTGTGCCTATGAGTTTAATTTGTACACCACAGCACTGAAGATGATCACTATGTGATTGAAAATCGATTTTGCTGTCAATAAACCATCAATATTACGGTCAACACTGACCTTCCTTCTAAATTCAATATTTACTATAAAACTTCTCTTTTGTTGGATAAGGAACAATAACTTTACATTCCTCACATTTTTAAAAGAACACTGAACTGTACAATCTCTATGATATAGTAAATTTTCATTTTCAATTAGATTTTCATATTAACCTTGTGTACTAATGCCAAATTATTTTACTTCCTTTGTGTGCCTCTTTGATCAGTCCTTAACTCAAACACATAATTACTTTGCTTCAGTAAAAAAGGTAGATTTTATTTTCAATCTCACTACTCAGAAGCTCACATGTTTATTTCTTCAGATTTTCCAGATATTTGATCAAATTTATCCCCTCCCCCCAAATCCTCCCAATACTGACTTTCACTACCTGCTGTACCAGCTCTACTATATTTGCAAACAAAATTCCAGGACCCAAAGAAATTTATTTTTAACCATGTAAGATTTTCTTATCGCACTGACAATAGTGGGTCTGAAATAACAGCACTACAACAAGCCTCTCTCTTACACTGTGTATTCGTGACTGCACGTATTTTGTTTCAGATCCAAGAAGACTATAGAATTGCTATTAAAGAAATATCTGCAGTTGTTTACTTTTTCTTCATATAGCTTCAATAGCTGTGCCAAAAGTAGGAGAAGTTGAGAAGTAATTACATTCATATTATCTGAAGTTCATTCTTGATGATTTTGTGCAATTACAGTATAAAAAAATACACTACAGCCCTACTGCACCAATTATTCCATCCTCAAATCCTAAATCTTGCAGGAAAAAGCACAAAATAAAATATATTCAAAAGGACGAGAAATGACTGAAGGATGACAACCTTGCCAACCTGTAAACTTGGCCAAATCATAATCTGATATTCACAATAAATCACCACACACCTGTGCAATCTGTACTAACAGCATTAGACAGTCAGTATATACAGGGTGTTTCAAAAATGACCGGTATATTTGAAACGGCAATAAAAACTAAACGAGCAGCGATAGAAATACACCGTTTGTTGCAATATGCTTGGGACAACAGTACATTTTCAGGCGGACAAACTTTCGAAATTACAGTAGTTACAATTTTCAACAACAGATGGCGCTGCAAGTGATGTGAAAGATATAGAAGACAACGCAGTCTGTGGGTGCGCCATTCTGTACGTCGTCTTTCTGCTGTAAGCGTGTGCTGTTCACAACATGCAAGTGTCCTGTAGACAACATGGTTTATTCCTTAGAACAGAGGATTTTTCTGGTGTTGGAATTCCATCGCATAGAACACAGTGTTGTTCCAACAAGACGAAGTTTTCAACGGAGGTTTAATGTAACCAAAGGACTGAAAAGTGATACAATAAAGGATCTGTTTGAAAAATTTCAACGGACTGGGAACGTGACGGATGAACGTGCTGGAAAGGTAGGGCGACCGCGTACGGCAACCACAGAGGGCAACACGCAGCTAGTGCAGCAGGTGATCCAACAGCGGCCTCGGGTTTCCGTTCGCCGTGTTGCAGCTGCGGTCCAAATGACGCCAACGTCCACGTATCGTCTCATGCGCCAGAGTTTACACCTCTATCCATACAAAATTCAAACGCGGCAACCCCTCAGCGCCGCTACCATTGCTGCACGAGAGACATTCGCTAACGATATAGTGCACAGGATTGATGACGGAGATATGCATGTGGGCAGCATTTGGTTTACTGACGAAGCGTATTTTTACCTGGACAGCTTCGTCAATAAACAGAACTGGCGCATATGGGGAACCGAAAAGCCCCATGTTGCAGTCCCATCATCCCTGCATCCTCAAAAGTACTGGTCTGGGCCGCCATTTCTTCCAAAGGAATCATTGGCCCATTTTTCAGATCTGAAACGATTACTGCATCACGCTATCTGGACATTCTTCGTGAATTTGTGGCGGTACAAACTGCCTTAGACGACACTGCGAACACGTCGTGGTTTATGCAAGATGGTGCCCGGCCACATCGCACGGCCGACGTCTTTAATTTCCTGAATGAATATTTCGATGATTGTGTGATTGCTTTGGGCTATCCGAAACATACAGGAGGCGGCGTGGATTGGCCTCCCTATTCGCCAGACATGAACCCCTGTGACTTCTTTCTGTGGGGACACTTGAAAGACCAGGTGTACCACCAGAATCCAGAAACAATTGAACAGCTGAAGCAGTACATCTCATCTGCATGTGAAGCCATTCCGCCAGACACGTTGTCAAAGGTTTCGGATAATTTCATTCAGAGACTACGCCATATTATTGCTACGCATGGTGGATATGTGGAAAATATCGTACTATAGAGTTTCCCAGACCGCAGCGCCATCTGTTGTTGAAAATTGTAACTACTGTAATTTCAAAAGTTTGTCTGCCTGAAAATGTACTGTTGTCCCAAGCATATTGCAACAAACGGTGTATTTCTATCGCTGCTTGTTTAGTTTTTATTGCCGTTTCAAATATACCGGTCATTTTTGAAACACCCTGTATTTAGCGTATGGAAGTAGTCTGGAAAGCAAGAAGACTTTATTAGGGTTGAGCAAAGGACCACATGTAAGAGCCCAAAGAGATGATATGTCTCAACCTCATAAGCAGAACACTCCATAATAATATTTATTGCAATAATACACTAAAATTTGGTTTTGGTATCAAAGAGATGAGTAATATTAATCTCTCTTCAACAACAAAGTCATATAAGTTAGACAAAAATTGGAAATGAAAACAGCCATGCCCTTTCCAAAGGAACCATCTCAGTATTTGCCTTACACAATTTAGAAAAACTGTTAAAAAACCAAATCTAGAGGGCTAAATGAGAGTTTGAATCCTCTTCCTCCTACATGGGATCGAGTTCTTTAACCAATGAGCCACTAGCTTTGAGAGTATCAAGGATGATCTCCCTCCACATGGGTTGTATGTGACTGGTAGGCACGGTTTCCCATAGAGACAATACGATATGCAATTTGACAAGTTGCAGTAACGGTCATGCGACACAGTGTTTATCTGTGCAACATTTGTGTTTCTACTGGATCGATACGAACAGATGACAAGTAACAAGACAGCATGAATGCATCTGTGGCAGCACCCATTATAATTTCTTACAAGGTGTGACAAAGGATACTGTTCCCACATTCATGACAATAAAGGGATTGATTCCTTTGCATCACAGGAATTACACCACATTATAGCCTTGGACAATTACGTTATTGGAACTAGTGATATGTCAATAAAAATAGAACATACAACAAACCATGTTTAGAAAGCACTGCTTTAAAATGGATTGCTAGACAGTGTGAGGACATGGCCAATTAGTTTGTTTTATTATGTTTCAGAAGTATTTACAGATACAATTACCAAAAGTAATAAGCAAGGTGGAACAATGAAATTTAAAAAAATTGTACATGTAAATGGAAATTCATATGCGAAATCGTATTCTACTTTCTGTAAGACCTCAGATTCTGGTGTCCTACCAAGGAATTTTTACCAGCCTCACTTAAAAAATAATCAGTTACAGCAAATCTGTTTCTTATTGTTAATTCATTTCTTCTTCTTTCATCCAAGTTTGAGGCGGATTCATATAATTTCACAGTAAATGTGTCTTTGAGCACCAGAACACAATATGCTTTAATTACATCAATAGTAAAATCCAATTTCACATTCTTTGCTCTCTGGAGCAAACGCCATTTGTTGAACAATATGTGAACAAAATCACTTGCTGATTTTTTTGTGAATGAAACTCTTAGTGCAGACAAGAAAAAAATACAGACAAGGTATAGCTAAATCTGCCACTTGATCTATGTATGTCTATCTAGTTTTAAAATGAAAATAACTCTTATGTAATGTAATCTTAAAACGTGACTGTAACTGACTTCTTAAAGCACGTACAAAAGAGAAATTTTAAGTTATAACTCTGCATAGCATGCAGCCATAGTGTCTAGTGAAGCCCGTCATCAGCCACATCGTAAACACTGAACAGTATTTATCCAGGACTCGCAAGAGATATGGCTCTTCTTCCAGTGTTAAAAACAATTTTAATATGTCAACTACATTTTGTACGCAGCAATTTACAACCTAAAATAGTTCAAAGGTCCCATGGAACTTACATGGGAAAATACTGGAAGAAACCTATACCAAATACCAAGACTACACGCAAATGCTAAAGGAAATGAAGGCATTCAAAATTCCAATAAGGAAAGTTTTCTCTGCCCCAGCATTCAGGAGTATTGAGTACAGAGTTTTACAACCACCTAATATCCAACAGGAACAAATTATCCTACAATATAGCCCGTAAATTCTTCCAAATAATTTCTTGCCCCATGTCTGTCTCCTGATCCAGTGTTTGGGGGCACTTTTTCATTCCCTTACAAACCTGTGCAGTTTCCATATCTTTTTCTCACAATTAAGGGGGACCTGGACGCCATGAGCATATTACAAATAATAATAATAATAATAATAATAAAGCCCGTGGAGGCCCGGGAAAAGAATAGGCCTCCGGTGTGTTCTGCCAGTCGTAAAAGGCAACGAAAAGAACAAACCACTAATAGGGCTAACCCTCCTTTTAGTGTGATTAGTTGGTTCAGGACAGAACTAAAGAAGCCTCGGACAAGCGCCGTCATGGTCGGGGACGACGTTTGAACCCTATGCCCGCCCACAATGGTAACGACACTGCTAGCCAACTGGAAAATGATTTAAATCCAAATAGAGGTGTTTTGCAGGATATGCTTCCTGCAACCACCCTAGAAGGAAAACAAAGACAGAGGATGAGATGGTCAGATGAAGTTAATCGACACCTCATGTTCTGTTATTACCAAGCAACAAACCTAGGAACCAACACAACTGGATACAGATCACAAGTATACACAACATTTATTATCAGATACCCAGAATTAAAATTTTTAACAGAACAACGACTAGCTGATCAGATCCATGTAATAATCAAAAATAACAGGATATCCCAGTCAGAATTAGAAAACATCAAACAACAAGTACAACAAATACTGGAACAAAATAATGTGCAATCAGAAGAAGAAGAAAATCAGTAATAGACTCAAACATCCCAAAGCAAACAAACAAAGAACAACACGCATCAATTAAACAATCAGAGGAAAACGAAATCTTAAGACAGCCACCAGAACAAGCACAAACAGAACTCGAAGTAACACACATGTTAGATATAGAAGAAAAATTTCAGCTGACATGTATAGAATACAAAGACACAAATACAGACATTAGACCATTCTTGCATAGACCGCCAAATAACCCACAAGTCGAGACAACAATAAAAACTATCAACACAATCATACACAACAAAATAAATGAAAACACAACTATGGAAGAGTTACAACTACTGGTTTATATAGGAGCACTCACTACACTAAATATACACACTAGGCAGAGATCAGAACCAACCAACACACAGAAGAAACCCACAAAACCAGCATGGAAACACAGGCTACAGATCAGAATAGAAAAACTGAGAAAAGACATCGGACAGCTAACACAATTTATAAGAAATGAAATCTCAGAAAAAAAACTAAAAAGGTTAGGTAAAATCTCACAACAAGAAGCGATAGAGCAATTAGATGAAAAGAAGCAGAAATTACAAGCATTCGCCAAACGACTTAGAAGATACAAAAAAAGTGAAAATAGAAGGAAACAAAACCAAATATTCAACACAAACCAAAAGAAATTTTACCACACAATAGATAACACACACGTTAAAATAGACAATCCACCAAACATAACAGACATGGAACACTTCTGGAGCAACATATGGTCAAACCCAGTACAACATAACAGGCATGAACGGTGGATACAAGCAGAAACAGATACGTACAAGATGATACCACAAATGCCTGAAGTGATAATTTTGCAACATGAAGTCACTCAAGCAATTACTTCTACTCACAATTGGAATGCCCCTGGAAAAGATAAAATAGCAAATTTCTGGCCAAAGAAGTTTACCTCAACACATTCACATCCAACTAAATTATTTAACAGTTACATTGCAGACCCATACATATTCCCTAATACATTTACACATGGAATAACTTATCTGAAACCTAAATATCAAGCAGACACAGCAAACCCAGCTAAATATCGCCCCATAACATGCCTACCAACAATATAAAAAAATTTAACTTCAGTCATTACACAGAAATTAATGACACATACAACACAGAACAAAATTATAAATGAAGAACAAAAAGGCTGTTGCAAAGGAGCACGTGGATGTAAAGAGCAACTGATAATAGATGCAGAGGTGACATATCAAGCTAAAACTAAACAAAGGTCGCTACACTACGCATACATTGATTACCAAAAAGCTTTTGATAGTGTACCCCACTCATGGTTACTACAAATATTAGAAATATACAAAGTAGATCCTAAATTGATACAGTTCCTAAACATAGTAATGAAAAATTGGAAAACCACACTTAATATCCAAAAAAATTCAAATAATATCACATCACAGCCAATACAGATTAAGCATGGAATATACCAAGGAGACTCATTAAGTCCTTTCTGGTTCTGCCTTGCTCTGAACCCACTATCCAACATGCTAAATAATACAAATTATGGATACAATATTACTGGAACATACCCGCACAAAATCACACATTTGCTATACATGGATGATCTAAAACTACTGGCAGCAACAAATCAACAACTCAACCAATTACTAAAGATAGTAGAAGTATTCAGCAATGATATAAATATGGCTTTTGGAACAGACAAATGTAAGAAAAATAGCATAGTCAAGGGAAAACACACTAAACAGGAAGATTACATATTGAATAGCCACAGCAACTGCATAGAAGCAATGGAAAAAACAGATGCCTATAAATATCTAGGATACAGACAAAAAATAGGAATAGATAATACAAATATTAAAGAAGAACTAAAAGAAAAATATAGACAAAGACTAACAAAAATACTGAAAACAGAATTGACAGCAAGAAACAAGACAAAAGCTATAAATACTTATGCTATACCAATATTGGCCTACTCATTTGGAGTAGTGAAATGGAGTAACACAGACCTAGAAGCACTCAATACACTTACACGATCACAATGCCACAAATATAGAATACATCACATACATTCAGCAACTGAAAGATTCACATTAAGCAGAAAGGAAGGAGGGAGGGGATTTATCGACATAAAAAACCTACATTATGGACAGGTAGACAATTTAAGAAAATTCTTTCTAGAACGAGCAGAAACTAGCAAAATACACAAAGCAATCACTCATATAAATACATCGGCTACACCACTGCAATTTCATAACCACTTCTACAATCCTTTAGATCACATAACATCAACAGATATGAAGAAAGTAAATTGGAAAAAGAAAACACTACATGGCAAGCACCCGTATCATCTAACACAGCCACACATCGATCAAGACGCATCCAACACATGGCTAAGAAAAGGCAATATATACAGTGAAACAGAAGGATTCATGATTGCAATACAGGATCAAACAATAAACACCAGATATTACAGCAAGCATATTATTAAAGATCCCAATACCACAACAGATAAATGCAGACTTTGCAAACAACAAATAGAAACAGTAGATCACATCACACGCGGGTGTACAATACTAGCAAATACAGAATACCCCAGAAGACATGACAATGTAGCAAAAATAATACATCAACAGCTTGCCTTACAACATAAACTTATAAAACAACATGTTCCCACATACAAGTATGCACCACAAAATGTACTGGAGAATGATGAATACAAATTATATTGGAACAGAACCATTATAACAGATAAAACAACACCACATAACAAACCTGACATCATACTCACCATTAAAAAGAAGAAATTAACACAACTAATCGAAATATCCATACCCAATAAAACAAATATACAAAAGAAAGCAGGAGAAAAAATTGAAAAATACATCCAACTGGCTGAGGAAGTGAAGGACACGTGGCATCAGGATAAAGTTGACATTATATCAATTATACTATCAGCTACAGGAGTCATACCACACAATATCCACCAGTACATCAATGCAATACAGCTACATCCAAACTTATATATACAACTACAGAAATCCGTAATTATTGATACATGTTCAATTACCCGAAAGTTCCTAAATGCAATATAACATATACCGTACAGTTAAAAGGAAGTGACGCTTGATCAAGGTCCGCGTCACTTTCCATTTTTAACCAGAGATAACATCTGAGACAGGAAAGAGAAATAATAATAATAATTTTAAAAAAATGGTAATTTGGGTTTATTTAATAAAATTCTGTGATTGTTTCCGATTCTAAAAATATATATTTCATGTATATTACATCATGATTTTCGTGTTTAAATGCCTTTCTAAAGCAGATGCAGTGTGTGTTTTTTAAATGCCTAGCTGTCATACTACTGTCAAACACAAAACATTGTTATTTAGTTTTGCTGCCAATACTTCTATAGTAACTCATTTTAAGAACAAACTGACTGTACTGGGAGTAATTTGTCTTTCTGATAATATAAGTTGTTTACTTCGGTTTATTTAGGTTTTTTGCAGGTGTTTGTGTGGTAAACTTGTTGTTGTGACCATTTCAGGTGAACTTAAATGATTTTTCATCCCAAAATGACAAAAACTAAGATGCTTAATTGCAGTTGTAAATTTTAAGTTAATCAATACAAGTGTGTTGTTGGGTATTGTAACAAAAATGAAGAAATCATTATGCTGCAGTGAACCGAGGTTATGCCTCAAAGTTTGTCAGGCAGTGCTTCAAAACACAAGTTGAAACATTTTACAGAAAGTGAAAAAGACATTGGCATTGTAAAAATTGAGAATAATGGTAATATTTTAATTAGTAAGTGCAAGATTTCAAAATTACTTTTGTCTGTTGCTAAATGTAAATACTGTAATAGTGAAAAATCCTTTATATTTAGTGAGGACATAAGTAACAGAAGAGGCCTATCTAGAAAAAATGTAATGGAATGCCAAGTATGTAACATTATGAAAAGACAATGATATCTGTACTGTGCTCAAAGTATTGTGAAGTGAATATTCGCCTCACTTATTCTGTGAGGTGTATTAAGAAGTGAAGAAAAGCAACCCAGATATTCTGTGCTCTGGGTGGATTTCTTACCACCACTTGTCAAATTTGAGAGGTATTATAATCAGCTGCATAGTGCCCTAATTGAAATCAGTGAAGCATCTATACAGAGAAAATTCCTCTATGGAATGGAAGGAGTGGCCAACGAGAAACTTTCTCAGTTTGTTATCAAATTTTACTTTGCTGTTTGTCAGACATTTTATATCACTGGGTAAGTGATCAAAAATTTTTGGAGCAGCATTGTGCACCCCTTTTTGTGCTAAAAACAACCTTAACGTGGTGTACTGAATGTCATTTTTCCTTCTGGTATTGTAATTATGTACCTCATTGTGCCTTAGAACTGTAGTGTATTATTTAGAACAAACTTCATGAGAGAATAAATATACTGTGAAACAGTACTGTAAATATTTGTCAATCTATTGATATTGTTGGTGCATTTTACAATTCCTGGCAGGAGAGAGGCATTGTATTGGTATTGGTAGGATGGATGCCATAATGTTTTAATGATGGAGTAACAAGCAGATTAAAAACCAGGAGCAGACTAGGCATTAAAACTAGGGACAATATGAAAGATTGGCTTCTACATAAGGCCAGGCAACCTGCTGCTGTAGGTGAAAAAGCTGCTGAAAACCAACAAAGGAGCCAGAATAATGAAGAAAAGAGAGAAAACTGAAGATGATGAAAAGGATACACAGAATCAAGTAGATTATGGAGCTGGAGTGTTCTGACATGTTATTACTGAGAAGAAAAGCAATGCAAACCTTTAGTTTCAGTTTCCTGTAATCAATGTTTTTGCATACTTAGGTATCATTATCTCATCTAATATTTACAAAAAGCATGAATAATAATGCAGTGTGTGCCCACATAATGAACCAGATAATTTAATAATGTATTAAATATTTTAAGCTGGAGCATCTCATACGTCCTTACATTATTAGGAGAAAAAAATTAGTTTCTAATTTTTTTTAAATACACAAAACAAGAAATTAGTAGTAAATGTTCCTGCTTTATTGTTTAATGAGTTAATAATTAAAAGACTAAAATTTGTTCTGACCTTTTATTTTGAATCGTGAGGAAGCACAGTGTATCCAAAATAAAAATTACAAAGAATTCAGAATAACAACAATATTACGAAAAGGACTCACCATATAGAGGAGACACTGAGTTGCAGACAGGTACAACAGGCAGACTGCTACATATTTAAGCTTTTGGCCATAAGCCCTGCTTCAAAAACAGAAAACACACACACATTCACACAGCTTACACACGCACGACCATCATGCAGCCGCTGTGGCCAGACTGCAGAGAGCAACTGTGTCAGACAGTAGCAGCAATCTCTGTACGTGGTGGGGTTAAGGAAGTGGCATTGAACAGGGACCGATAGCAGAGTACGTGTGTGGGAACGTATAGTGCTACTTGTGTGAGCATGCAGGGATGTGGTGGAAACAGGGTAGGGCAGGTAGTGCAGTCAGGAGGTTGGGGGCGGGGGGCAGAGAGAAAAAGAGAAATACCCAGAAGGGGAAAAAGACTGGTGGGTGCAATGCTTGAATAAAAGGCTGTGTAGTGCCAAGTGGGATGAGGCAATTCTATAGGCAGGTGGAGGACAGCGACTAGCGAAGGTTGAGGCAAGGGAGTTTAGGAAATGCAAGATGTATTGCAGGGAGAGTTCTCACCTGCTCAATTCAGAAAAGCTAGTGTTTGTATGAAGGATTAAGATAGGCTGACGAATGCTACTGTGGAAGGGGTGGGAAGGATACTGGGTAGGATATTCCTCATTTCAGGACACAATGAAAGGTAATCACAACCCTGACAGAGAATGTGATTCAGTCGCTCCAGACCTGGGTGGTACTGAGTGATGAGTGGATTGTTCCTTTGTGGCTGGACGGAAGGTATGTTGGAGATGGGAGGCGGTAGGTGGTAGGTGACTGGGGTCACATGACATGGGAGATCTGTTTCTGTACAAGTTTGGGATGGTAATTTTGGCCTGTGAAGTCCTCAGTGAGAGCCTCGGTTTATTTGGAGAAGCACTGTTCGTCACTGCAGATGTGATGAACACGGTGGCTAGGTCATATGGAAGGGACTTCTTAGTATGGAATGGGTGGTAGCTGTCAAAGTGGAGGTATTGCTCGGGGTTGGTGGGTTTGATGAGGACAGAGATACTGATGTAGCCATCCTTGAGGTGGAGGTCAACATTGAGGAAGGTGACTCGTTGGGTTGAGGAGGACCAGTTAAAGTAATGGAGGCGAAGATGTTGAGTTTTGGAGGAATGTTGATGGGGTGTCTTCACCCTCAGTTCAGAACACACAGATATCAGTGAATCTGAACCAGGTGAGGGGTTTGGCATTCTGGGTGGTTAGGAAGAATTCCTCTAGATGGCCCATAATAGGTTGACATAGGATGGGGTCATGTGGGCACCCATTTCTGTACCATGGATTTGTTTGTACTCAAATCCTTCAAAGGAGAAGTAATTGTGGGTGAGGATATAGTTGGTCATGGTGACCAGGAAGGACAGTGTAGGTTTGGAGTCAATTGGGTACTGGAAAGTATTCAATAGCAGCAAGGCACTGGGCATCGGGGATGTTACTGTAGAGGGAGATGGCACCAGCTGCACCTAGCAGACATATCCTGTCCCCACTATGTTCATGCATGCTCACACAAGCAGCACAATACCTTCCCTCACCCCTATCCTGCTTCCATCCCCTCCCCACCCCATGTCCTCTCCTTACCTCCACTACCTACATCAGAATGCTGCTATCATCAAGTGCAGTTACTATGTGTGTGTGTGTGTGTGTGTGTGTGTGTGTGTGTGTGTGTGTGTGTGTATTTTCTATTTCAGAAGAAGGCCTTTTGGCCCAAAGCTTAAAATTTATAGCAGTCTGCCCCTCTGCAATGCACCGTCTCTCTATATGGTGAGTAGCAATCTATCCTTTTCATAATATTGTTGTTATTCCATCCCAAGACCCTACATAATTCAGAGTGTAAGACAAAAATCAATTTTCACTTCATTATGGACTCCACAATATTTAAATTTTTGTCATATCGAAGACAATATACTAATTATTTGGTTAGAGTCTCCTGTCAGTATCTACTGAAGTCTTTGTGTTGCTATATTTTAAAATAAAAGCAAAAAAATAAAGACCACGATGCCCAGATCCCCTTAAGCAATGTCTTAAAAAAGTGAAAACCGATACGAGACTAACCACATTTGTACATTTGAATACACCTGTCTGCATTGATTTCTTACTTCCTATTTACTCCCAAGGTAAGTAAATGCATCTCTTTTGACACAAATATTATTAGCATTGAAATTTTGCTAAGACTTTGGGAAAAACTAGTTAAATACTTCAAGTATTTGAACAAAGAGATGATCTACGTACCCATCATATCAGAAATGATCTGCCACGAAGCTTAAAATTCTGCCATCACCTGTAAATTAGAAGAACTTTATCAAACAAAGTTTGAAGTAAATTTTTTATAAAAATACTACTCAACTGGAAACAAAGAAAGCTGCTGCATTTCAAATAATCATAAAACTAGCAAACATTCCAACAAATAAATGATGACTCTAATTTTAGCAAGCAAAGACTGTACGCAAGGGTCACATAGACTGTAAAATCTGGTTCCTACATTTTCCAGGAGGTTCAGATGTGGGCAACAACCTTACATGTGAGAAATTTATCTAGGAAGAACCTCATCAAATATGTTCGATAAACAATTACATATACAATGAAGACCCAAAACATTACGAACACCTCTTCAATAGTGTGACGATTAATCTATGGAACGCTATGCAGCAGCTATTAAGTGTGGCACGGATTCGGAAAGTCCTAGGTAGATTTTGAGAAGTATGTGGCACCAAAGGTCTACGAACAGGTCGTGCAGTTCCTGTAAATTACACTCCAGTGGTTTGTGGGCACAGAGCTGGTGCCCGATAGCATCTGGGACGTGTTTCATTAGGTGAATTTGGCAGCCAAGAAATCGACGCGATTTAACATGCATTCTCCTCAAATCAATGTATGCCGGTTCTGGCCGTGTGACAGGGAGAGCTGTTATGCTGGAAGATGCTATCATAGTTAGGGAAGATATCAAACACAATGGGATGCAGGTGGTCTACAATATGTTCATGTAGTCGACGGTGCCTTCAACATCCCACATAATGTAAAGCTCTCCCCCCTTCCCACTGGCCTCCATCAGTGCACGTTTCAAGCAGACTCTCGCCTGGATGACAGAGTATATGGACATAACTACTGACATAGTGTAGCAAGAACTGTAATGACCAAGTGACACGTGTCCATCGATACACAGTACTATCTCGATGATCTCTCGCCCATTGCAATTGTAACTGACGTCGTCATCGGGTCGATGTGGGAAAATGTATATTTCATCTGCTACAGAATCCCAAGTTCAATAATGAACACTGTGCTCACAAATACATGTGCTGGAAACAGCAGTGTACTCTATCACCAGATTTGCCACAAATTGCCAACTATCCTTCAGATTTCAACTTTTTTGATGAGGCACGGACATTTAACACCTCGTTGTCTATTCCCGGTTCCACTGCCCTTCGACTGCTTTCCGTAGATAGTAGCAATGAATTGCTTCACTATTTCTGAGATGCTCGTTCCCAGCTGTGAGGTCACGACAATCTGTCCTTTGTCGAAGTCACTTATGTCACTGGATTTTCCCACTTGCAGCTAGTATTGTTGCTAGAATGATTTCCCATTCATCTCTGCTCAGCTAATATACTTATTTACTGTGTCATATGCTTGCACTTCCACCAGACTGCATTTAATGTCTTGGCGCACAGTAGTTGTAATGTTTTGGCTCATCAGTGTACTCGACTCTTGTATACAGTATCTTCACTCTCAGTGTCTATAACTTTCTTAATTAGAGATCACAAAGTAAATACAGGATGCCCTACTGATCACTAAAATGAAAGGCAGGATAAAACCGTATAGAAATAGACACAACACCAACTGTTCACACAAACATAACCACACTGATTGGCTGCAAAGCACTAATGATTACAAGTTACTATTTCCCAATTCACTATTCAAGTAGCTCATAAAAGTGTGTCCCATTCACTGTTCCAACACAGCATGCTTGTGTTACACAAATATATGCCTATTCCTCCCCCTCACATACTGTAAATGCATTTTTAGACCACTGTGTCCAATTATTTACACAGAAGTTAACAAAGTCACGGGACAGTGATATGTACATATACAGATAGCGGCAGTATCACATACACGAGGTATTAAATGGGAGTACATTCACAGAGCTGTCATTTGTATTCAGGTGAGTCACGTGAAAAGGTTTCTGACCCGATTGTGGCTGCACGATGGGAATTAACAGTCTTTGAATGCGGAATGGCAGTTCGAGCTAGATGCACAAGATATCCCATTTTTAAAATCATTTGGGAATTCGATATTCCAAGTCTCAATGTCAAGAATGTACAGAGAATACCAAATTTTAGGCATTATCTCTCACCACGGACAACACAGTGGCTGGCGGCCTTCACTTAATGATCAAGAGAAGCAGCGATTGCATAGAGTTGTCAGTGGTAACAGACAAGCAACAGTGCGTGAAATAACTCCAAAGATCAATGTGGGGCACGCAATGAATGTATCCGTTAGGACAGTGCAGCAGACGACTGACACAAATGCCTGCAGTGCCTCTCCTGGGTTCGTGCCCATATCGGTTGGACCCTAGATGACGAAAATTGTGGCCTGGTCAGACAAGTCCAAATTTCAGTTGGTAAGAGCTGATGGTAGGATTCAAGTGTGGTGCAGATCCCATAGAGCCATAGCTCCAACTTATCAACAAGGCACTGTGAAATCTGGTGATAGCTCCGTAATGGTGTGGGCTATGTTCACATAAAATGGACTGGGTCCTCTGGTAGAACTGAATTTATCATTAACTGGAAATGGTTGTGTTCAGCTACCTGGAAACCATTTGCAGCCATTCATGGACTTCATGTTCCCAAACAATGATGGAATTTTTAATGATGACAATGCATCATGTCACCAGACCACAATTGTTCGTGATTGGTTTGAAAACATACTGAACAATTCAAGGGAATTATTTGGACACCCATCAAACATTTATGGGACATAATCGAGAGGTCAGTTCACGCTCAAAATCCTTCACTGGCAACACTTTCGAAATTATGGATGGCTATAGAGGCAACGTGCCTCAATATTTCTGCCGGGGACTTCCGAGGACTTGTTGACCCCCCACCATATCGAGTTGCTGCACTATGTCAGGATCTGACACATTACTAGGAGGTATTCCATGACTTCTGTCACCTCATAGCATATTACAAATACCTTTGGTGCATATGAAGAACTGGAATCTTTACAAAAACCAATGGCACAACAACAGGACAGTTACATTAAACCACAAGATGGGATCTGCTAGCTATCCACAGAAATATGTGCACAGATGCAGATATTTGCAGTATTACACACCTTTGGGATAAAACTTTAAGAACAGTGTAAATATTATAACATTACATGTGGTCCACATATTTATATGCATGAAGCGGCAAAGAAAGTAAACGTCAGCTGACAAATTTCGTACTGTAGGTTCAGAAAACATCTGCTCCTGTCCTTAATTTTTAGCTACAATCCCTTTATCTGAAACTTTTGATTTATGTTTCAAAGACATTTTCATGAAATCTATGGTGCATGTTCCCAAAAATGTGTCAGGCCACTACAATAGCTAACTGCTAGGATTAATTTGTGCTATCCTCAATTACTGCTTTATAATTCTGTAGTGACCAAATAAAGCATGCAGCAATATTAATATTATTGGGAGTGTGTGTCAATGAAATTAGAAATACAGACAACATTTCATTCCATCTGAAGCAATGTGAGTACATATTGCATGGGTAGCCAAGATTTTTGCCCGTGGGCCATTCCCAAGCCGGAATGCCAAAGCACTCGGCTTCACTGCACATTTTATCTCCTGCCACACCATGCTGTCTGAGCCCAAGGGGGGGGGGGGGGGGGAGAGGGGGGAAAACTGCAGCAAATACTCTGCATTTAAATAGCAGTGCTGTCACACCGCATATGACTTGTTTTATATTCCACATTTTTCAACATCATAGATCACAAACAAAACAAATTTTCAGTGTTACTTAATTATTTTTGGCACGATGAAGACATAATATAATTTTTGTCTGGTATGAACTGCCAGCATATGGACAGACACAACAATTTCACACTTTTTTCACACAAATATGTCAATCAAAATATTGTAGCACTTTTGCAGCCTCATTATAGAGACCTGGAAACTCTACATGAAGTAGACATCCTGGACAGTTTTAATGTAAAAAGATTTGTCATTAAAACTGAAATTACCTTGCTGGTCAATTAAATACACCCACAAACGCAAATGAGCATTTTCAATTGAAACAGCAAACAATCTTAAAAACAGCTAGAAAAGAGATGTAAGGTTAAGACACAAAGGAATTACAGACATTGGCTGCAAGCAGGGACTGACTGAAAACAATGGGGAAAGCTGAAAATTTGTGCCAGGCTGGGATTGACAGTGTCCTCAAAACCTATATAAAACTATCCTTGCAATTCTTTTGTATAGTTTCAAATGGGAATAAGGGACATGCTGATTTTGATAGCATTTCACTTATCCATGCAGACCTCTGACCATAAGAAATGCTAATTGGAATGGAGCAAGCACTAGACATTACATCAATATACATTAGTTTCAAAACAGCTGTCAAAAGAAGGCGATAAAATTATATATAAAAACAAAGATGAGGTGACTTACCGAACAAAAGCGCTGGTAGGTCAATAGATACACAAACAAACACAAACATACACACAAAATTCAAGCTTTCGCAACAAACTGTTGCCTCATCAGGAAAGAGGGAAGGAGAGGGGAAGACGAAAGGAAGTGGGTTTTAAAGGAGAGGGTAAGGAGTCATTCCAATCCCGGGAGTGGAAAGACTTACCTTAGGGGGGAAAAAAGGACAGGTATACACTCGCACACACGCACATATCCATCCACACATACAGACACAAGCAGACATATTTGGTCTTTAAATATGTCTGCTTGTGTCTGTATGTGTGGATGGATATGTGTGTGTGTGTGCGCGAGTGTATACCTGTCCTTTTTTCCCCCTAAGGTAAGTCTTTCCGCTCCCGGGATTGGAATGACTCCTTACCCTCTCCTTTAAAACCCACTTCCTTTCGTCTTCCCCTCTCCTTCCCTCTTTCCTGATGAGGCAACAGTTTGTTGCGAAAGCTTGAATTTTGTGTGTATGTTTGTGTTTGTTTGTGTGTCTATCGACCTACCAGCGCTTTTGTTCGGTAAGTCACCTCATCTTTGTTTTTATACATAATTTTTCCCACGTGGAATGTTTCCTTACATTATATTGAAGGCGATAAAATGTTACACTAAAATTATCAGACACTAGACCATTGCAGACATTTCAAAAGAAAATGGAAAAGTGTATAATTTGTGTCATGT
Organism: Schistocerca americana; assembly: GCF_021461395.2. Taxonomy (NCBI): domain Eukaryota; kingdom Metazoa; phylum Arthropoda; class Insecta; order Orthoptera; family Acrididae; genus Schistocerca; species Schistocerca americana. The sequence continues at coordinate 1,011,245,827 of NC_060130.1, forward strand.
TGTCAGTGATCTATACAGTGTTGGTGGGAAAGGGACTGAACTGGTAAATGTAGCAACTTGTTGCTATCTGTTGTTGACAACATGTCATGAAACTATGCAATTGGGTTGTAGTCACTTGGTGGTGACTTAATGACTGACCAGGAAGATACTGCACTTCTCTCACCACTAACTGTGCTACTGGCAGACTGGATAAATCTCTTCCGCTTAGGAATTGCTGTCACTTGTAGAATGGGCTGCCCTGAGCAGAGCCAGTTATCACACATCCACTGTATACCTTCCAAGGCAGATGCGAATATGTCTGAAGTAATGGGACTGATTATGTTCAAGTCTAGAATAGAAATGGCTGCAACACATTGCTTGACTAATACTGAGATACATAAAATTCAACAGCATCTAGGTGACCTACTTCCATCAGAGACGAGGCAGTTTAAGCCTCTGGGCCTCTTCAGATGTTGGGAGAGCTGAGGCTGAGGCAGTACGTTTGACACCCCTCGTGCTGTGAAAAGTATTCTAGCCAGTGATAGCGGAAACAATTAAATTGACATTGTTGTACATTTATTGACAGCATATTACACTTGTAACAGGCTATTCAGTACGATAGACAGTTGACAGCTTCATCTGTTTGACATTTTCACATGATAGTTGACTTAAGAAGTGCAAGTAAGCACTCATTTAATGAGCTGAAAATAACTATTACATAAACACAAGCTTAGTGTAGTTGTCTTCACCATCTCACATAAAGGAGATTGACAGAAAATGCTGGGGAGTATATTTTGTCTGCAAAATGAAAAGTGAGCAGTGCTTGTGGTGGGTGGGAATTTGCCTTTCCCGGAAGAATTCTACAGCTGATGTACCAGATGACTAAGAATCACTTTTCCCTCTAGCAGGGTGTAGAACTTTGCATAGATTTGGTCCATAAGAGTTTCTTGCATTAGTATCATTAGTAACTCATACTGGGCATTGCATGTAGCGTTAATGCACTTAATGGAAATGAAACACCCCCGAACATGCCCATGCATTGCGTTGCCACTGATTCGTAAGGTGTGCTACAGAGAGTAGGTGTAACTTCGTGAAACATCGTGTAGTTGTTTCTTGTGATGTTGTGGTGTAGACAGAGTGGGGAATCACTTCCTTGCTCTTCTGTCTGCAGACCTATGAAGGATGGAGTTGAATGACCACAATCTGGCAGCCTGCCCTCCCTTGTGCTTCTACTCTCCTATCCCTCTACCCTGTTATGTCCTCAGAACACAATTTTTTCCCTTAATACAGTCTACTGCATTTAGATGTGGTACACATGTTTAATATTTGTTCTTAACTCACTTGATTTAATAGCAAACATTAATTTTATACCATTAAAGCACTATTTTTAATAATATGTATTTTTCCATCCTCTGCAACACGGAAACTATTAGTTCTAGAGAAAAAATGTATAGGACTTTTTGTTGTAGAAAATTTAATGTAGTTTAAACACTTGTCCCCTCCTCCCTCCCCACCTTTCAATGCTCACACCCCACCACTCAGTGTTTTTAGTATGTTGTTCATGACACTCCCTCCTACCACTGTACAAAAAATTGTGACTACATGACTTTTTTCCCCTTATTCATCCTTTTTTGGTATTCCTTCACTGGGTCTTTAGGAAATGGAATACTTGTCATTTCTGTAAAACACGGAAGTTACCGAGGTATACATTTTGCCATGAAGAAAGATTTTTGCACATGTGTAAGCATCATGAAATGCCAACTGAGCCACATACAGCAGGTCCATTTTAGCTGTACGGAAAATACAATGGGTCCATACGTTAACCAGCAGCATGTGTGATTCCAAAGTCTAAGGTCAGTCTGTTGATTTGGGGGAGGGGACCAAACAGCTGTCCCATCAGATTAGGGAAGGATGGGGAAGGAAGTCAGCCATGCACTTTCACAGGAACCATCCCAGCATTTCCTGAAGCGATTTAGGGAAACCACAGAAAACCTAAATCAGGATGGCTGGATGTGGATTTGAACCATCATCGTCCCTAATATGAGTACAGTGTGCTAATCACTGTACCACCTCACTCGGTCCAAAGTCTAACAGAAAGTGCACATCTATATGCTGCCACTCACTATAAGAATTATTTAAACTAAAACAGATTAGTTATTTCCCTGTAAAATCTTTAAAAAATACTTTGTACATAATCTGTAATTAATATACGGAAAGGAGTTGGGCGTAGAACACTATGACACTGATGCTCAGAAACTGTGCCGAGAAGTAGCAGTACAACGTGTCTGTTATCATCTAAAATTGTCTGGTGTACTTGTTGTCATTCCACTGAGTCTTAAAAATAGCTACAGTGGTGATGGATTCTATATCTATAGCCACTAATGTGCAAAAGCAATTATATTGCTTTAATTCAAATGGGAAAATTATGAATGAACAGTAAGAATATTGTGTTCCTTTAAGTTTCCCTTGGCATAATAACTGCTTACAAGGTTCTCGGGTATAGCAGCAAATGTTATTGTAGAAACTACACAATATATTAAAGAGGCAACTGTTCATCCTCAGGTGCTACAGCAGCTGTCTATTGCTGAAGATGAAAAGCATCTGCTTAATTGAAATAATATGTAGTTTCTACAACAACATGTTATGATATGCCCAAGAACTTTAAAAGCAACAAGAATACCTATGCAACATGAAGGCAAAACCTCAACAAACTAACCAACTTTAGTCAGTACACTAAACTCTCTTCCACTGAAGTGAGGTATCACTCAGTTATAAATTCTTGACATAGTAGTTTATCCAAATTCATTATTCCACTATCATTGCTCATTGTTATATGAAAATAGTTAACAGCATACTACTGAAATACTTTCAATAAAATCAAAGTTTTTTACTCATCAGCAGTAACTTTAACTGCTTACCTTTTGCTGCATTACACAACCATAGCATAATTCACTTCAAAATTGTCTTTCTATTGGGTGGAATAACCGTTACAACTCATTGTACTACTGAGTCATACTGAACTTCTCGATTTCTAATCAACATGTATTCTCTGGCTGAATGTGATTATAATATGAAAGTGTTGATATGAATCAGACTGTACAAATGTTTCTATGTTGGCTTATGCAGGTTCAGTTCCTGCTTGTTATTGTTGAACAGTTCGGTTGAGAAGTACTTCCAGCTCAAATTTATAGTTACTAGGAAGTTTTTAAAGTAAAAAGTGATATTTTTTTGGCTGCAGTTAGTTATGTGTAACTCAAATTTTATAAGTTTTTGGGAACACTATTAAACTAATAAGCACATCTATGATCTATGCTGCTTTTGAAGCATGTGATTCTGTTGTTGCAAATATCTTGTTTAGCAATGATGGTCTGATGAATAAGCTCACAAGAAGGATAAATAGAGGTGGGAAGTGGAAACATGCAACAGGAGGAACAGGCTTACAGCTACATCTGTAGCTGTGGTGAATGTGAAAAAATGAGTTTGACTTGTGACTTCAGTTAGTAACTCAAGAGCCTCAAGCAGATGCAAGTGTAGACAGGGAACGACAAATTTTCAGCAGCAAATTAAAAACTAAAAATGTAGAGAAGGCAGTAAGGAGAAAGTAAGTTTTGTTTTTAGGTAGTTCTCATGTTACAAATGTCAGCCAACTTTTCCAGGATGAACCTGAATCTGAATACCAGGTCACAATTTTTTTTAACCTAGTGCTGGTCTGGAGCAGGTGACATGAGGATTTAGGGCCACTTTGCACAGGCTTCACCAAGGAAGACATCATGATTATAGCAGATGGGCCAGGTAACTGCTTTGACATAGAGGTCCTGGGTACAGTATACAGCGTGACCTGGTAAAGATTGCATCAGCATCAAGACATACCAATATTGACTTTGTATCTGTTCTCAGGCACTATCACCAACCTCATCCGCAACAGAAGTAGAATTTAATAACAAATGATTTGTAATAGCAAGTGTATATTGAGCACCTGCAGGTAATTTTAATCTGTTCATAAATCACCTTGAAAATCAACTGGTCAAAGAAACAGTGGTTGCTGGTGACTTTAATGTAGATTTTCTTAAAAACTCTTTCAGGTAGAATCTAATACAGTCAGTAACACTATAATTTGAGTTAATTCCTACTGAAAACTTCCCAACTAGGGTAACTACTTGCAAATTCGCTTCTCGGGTTTGCCGACGGATCGTATTGTGTAACTCGCACAATATTTCATTGATGGAACTGCTAGACATCATCAGGTGGTGGTAGCTGCTGCTGTCACTGCTGCAAGGTGTGACTGCGGCAGCGACAGCAGCGGCTACCATCAACTGACAACGTCGAGCAGTTGCATCAATGAAATACTGTGCGAGCTACACGACACGATCCGGCGGCAAATCCGAGAAGTGCATTTGCAACAGATCCGTCGGGAAAGAATGAAAAGTCACAGGGTAACTACTTGCTGACAAACAGCCACATACCTTTATAGAGAGGTCTAATGAATGAAGTTATATAACAAAATCACACCATAACATGCAGTTCCTTTTGTTAATTGTTAATACTGAACAGGATATAAAATATATTAAATCTGAATTCAAGAGGCTGTTCGGTAAGCAAAAAATTGATTATTTTATGACACTCCTCAGAGATATGAACTGGAGTGATGTATACAGTGCTAATGGCACGAATGAAGTATACAACACTTTCATTAAAAATTACATATCTTATTTGAACACTGTTTTCTCCCCAAAAAATAACCCAGATTAGACTAAAGTTTACAAAGAAACCATGGATTACTCAATGAATAAAGATATTGTGTAAAAGAAAAAGAAAACTGCATGTGTCAGTCAGAAACAGCTCTGATGTTGATGCTATAGCACATTACAAGACATACTGCAAAATATTTAAGATATTAATATGGACATCAAAACAAATGCATTACAAGAAAAAGATAATCATATTGGATAACAAAATAATGACAATATGGCATATAGTGAAGGAGGCGATTGGTGGAACCAGACATGAAAAGGGGCAAATAGCATCAAAGAGTAAATGATAGATTTGTAACGGATGTGTGCAATGCTGCAAAACTTTTAACAAACATTTCATAACTGTTACTGAAAAAATGGTGTTGTCAGGTTCAGTAGATGGTGTAATGGAGGACCTCAGACCATACAGTACACATAACTTGACTAACATAAATATGACCCTCACTACCCAAGCAGAAGTAATGCCCATCATAAAAAATTTAATATTAAAAAAATTCTAGTGGCCACGATAAAATATCAACGAAGTTTATTAAAGAGTGTGCTTCTGAGTTTGGTAACATATTAAGCTATCTGTTTAACCAGCTGTTTATCAGTGGGACATTTCCTGAGTGGTTGAAAGATGATGGAATTTTGCCTTTGTTCAAGAAAGGAGATAAATGAATGGTGTCAAATTTCTGTCCAATTTCACATTTTCCAGAATTCTCAAAACTTTTCGAAAAGGTAATATACAGTCAGCTTCTTAACCACCTGCCAACAAATAATATATTCATGAGGTTGCCCTCCATGGGGTTGAACTGTGTAAGCATTCACTTGAGCATGAACAACTGCAACAATTCCGCACTGCATTGATAATGAGCTGACACAGGTCAAAATCTGATCTGCGTTGTGACTATAAATGTCATATTAAAGCAACTTAATTCCACGGCTGATTGCTGCTCTATCTAACCCAAATAATAAATTGTCCAAGTCTCAGTTTGGATTTCTAAATAGTTCTGATACTGAGAAGGTTATCTAAACATACAGTGAAAATGTTCTTAATTCATTATACAATAAACTACAGGCTACTGGTGTGCTTTGTGATCTGTCAAATGCACATGACTGAGTAAATCACAATATCCTTTTCAGTAAATTAGAGTATTACAGTGTAACTGGAGATGTTGCAAAAGGGTTCAATTCCTATATGCCTGACAGAAAACAAAAGGTGTCATAAGGTAAGAGACATAAATGAAGCTACCATGCATCAACCAACTGGGAACTAATTAAATGTGCCATCCCACAGGTTCCATCTTGAGAGTCACTACTTTTTCCTGTGTATCTCAGTAACCTTTCATCAGCAACATTACCGGATGCCAAGTTCGCTTTGTTTGCAGATGCTACAAACATTGCAATAAATAGTAAATGAAGTGGAGTCTTAGAAAGATCAGTTAATGGAATTTTCATGGACATTAATAAATGGTCCCTAGCCAACTGTGTGTCACTAAAATTTGAAAGAAAAAAAAAAAAAAAAAACCCCACACTTAACGCAAATCAGAATTGGAAGAGGTTTCCCCACCAGTATGCGCCCAAAATATGATGACAGAGAGATTGAAGAAGTGGACAATGTTAAATTCTTGGGATTACAGCTTGACGACAAATTCAACTGGGAGGAGCACACTACAGAACAAATGTTGTCAGGCATGGGGGACATAAGAATAAAAAAGCTGACATACTGTGCTTACTTCCATTCCGTAATGTCATATGAGGGTGTTTTTTTTTGGGGGGGGGGGGGGGGGAGGGGGGAGGGGGTTACTCGTAAGCCAAGCTTAAGTTTTCTGGGTACAAAAACATGTAATAATTATTATTTGTGGTGTGAACTCCAGAACATCATGCAGAGGCCTGTTTAGGGAGCTAGGGAGGTTAACCACTGCTTCCCAATGTATTTATTCCTTAAACCAACAGCTCAATTAATGGAATCAGTTCTATAAATGTGAGTAATGGTCCAGAAAGGTGATCACTATTCAGGAATACACATTTTCAATGGCTTGTTAGCAGCCATAATAGTTTAACTATCAATAAAGTTCAGTTTAAGAGGAGCATAAAGGGCTTATTGGTGGCCAACTCTTCCTACTCCTCTGATGAATTACTCAGTACAAACAACTAATTTTTGTGTGTGTGTGTGTGTGTGTGTGTGCGTGTGTGTGTGTGCGTGTGTGTGTGTGTGTGTGTGTGCAAGCACATATTATTAATAATATAAAACAATGCAAATATTAGAACAATCTGACTTCTGTACACATTCAGTGCAGTAATGAGATCACCGTAATTAGGTGTTGTAAAATTATTCTTCTTTTCATGTCCATTACCTCATACACAAAAATATGTTTAAATTTTTTTTTCAACTCATTCTACATCCATGACGATCATTCCACTTGGGATCTTTGGAAGGCTCATTAGCATACTTGTATGTGTTTTTCATTGGAAATATATATTGTGTATTCTTGTTCTTCTGACACGTTCTACATTCTGGAGGATCTCCTCACTATGGATCAACTGGAACGAAAAGTACATGTAATCTAATCCATAATAATTTCAGGCTACATAAATTTTACTTAAACTGTGATATTTCATTTTCTTCTCTGAAGACTGAAAGTAGCATGAGGCACAGCTTTAACAGCTCATTGTAGGCCTATCAAGTTATTCTCATCAGAGAACAGTCAATACTAGTGAATCATATATTATATCACACTATTGTAAGTAGAATATGCATTAAAAGGGCTTAATTAATAATGAAATAACACTTGCTAAAACAAGTTCAATGTTGTTTCTTAAAAATAAAAGTAATTGTTCAGGTTGGAGTACATAGATAATAAGCTCAAACAAGCCACTGAAATTCATTCATGATATGACAAGGTCTTCATGCTCAGTAACTTAGACATTTACTATTTCCTCCTTTTGCACTAATGATTTGATTTCAAATGTAGATGTTAACAAAATTGTCACATCTGTCAATGATATAAACATTCAGGGGAGAAGGAAGGAGAGATACCCCAATGGCCAATAAATGATGCCTTACACCAAATGAACAGTTCTGCAAATAACTGCTTAAGCACTTTCCAAACAAAATTCCGCAATTATCACCATAATAGCTTTTATTTATCATGAATCTCTCGACCAGTGCAAAATCCCAAGCAATAGGAAGTAAGCACAAGTCACTCCTGTATATATATTTACTTATTTAGCGTGCGGCAACTATTATATATAACAAGGGTAAAATACACATAATTAGAGATGAATATCCTTAACATCGATTTGCTCCAGAATTTTTGAACACGTTCTCAGTTTGAATATAATTAATTTCAAACTGCCTATTAGCGGCTGTCTAGGATTCTTTGGCTGACGTTTGTCTGATGATTTTACTGACGTTTCGCCAGTACGAGGGGCTGGCATTGTCAAAGCTTCCCCCTATATTGTCGGTGATAAACTGGAGCTAAGCTCACAGCCACTGACTATATGTACCTGGCACACCAACGTCCGAGGGCTTCTCCATGGTCATTTCCAGAGCGGTTTTCCTCTTGCTATCTGTGATGGTCGTTCGCTGCAGTACGGGAAGCCAGGATCCATTTACCTTAAGGCTTTCTTCTTTCTTGTTGAAGCTATTCCTGTGTTTTTGTATTTCTACAGCATCTCTGAACAAACAGGTGTGATAGTGCTTCTCTACAGCCAGAACTCCCGTGTTGGCGAATTTTATTACATGGTCGGTCTCACTCAGCAAAATGACAGCCGCACTTAACATGGAAATACCTCCTATGAGCTTATGAGTTTTTAAACCCTACATTAATTTGGAAAAAAAACAAACCTCTCAGCTGTACTTGTTGGCAACTTGTAAGGTTATGGGGGGAGAGGAGGTGCAAGTGGGCTGCTTGACCCCCTACTGGAATCTGGAGTGTATACATTTTTATTTATTACAATATTCTCACACACTGCCACCAATGACTGTTTGTGAGTCTATTAAACAGTAGATTTTGCATTGAAAAGCCAGTGGGAAATACTGCTGTGGCTGTAATAATTACTGCATAAACTGGATTTGTGTTTTGTCATGCAGTTCATGAGATATTATGCCATTTCCTTGGCACTATCCTGCATATAAAGTGTACGGAAATCTGTACAGAGTAGAGCCAAAAGTGAGACCCAAATCTTCACTTTATCGCTCCATCTCAAAGCTCTTATTAAGGTGCAGAGAAGGTAGACCTTGGCACCCGTATACTGCCAAAAAATCCTAGCATATCATGAACATGACTGCAGTACAGCTGCTTGGCTTCCATCCCCAATTCCCTCTAGCAAACCCTCTTCTTGTTGTACAATGCAATTACAAAATTAGGTTACAATTTTTCAGTGGATGAATGATACCCATGATGACTTCCTGAGTCTCCATTCAGTTTTGCAAGACAAAAAAAAATAGTCATACTACTCTGTAGGTATTTACATCTATACCCCTTTTGACCCAAATGCATCGCATAATAAGAGGAGGGATCACTGAATCAAAATGTGGCATTAATATTCATATTAATTATACAATACGATGAAGTTAGTATACACCAATGAAATCTGCTAGAATCATTTCAAACTAATGGAGTTGTATCAGCATTGGGTTTGAGGGAAATGCTATTACATAACAAATTTATACATGATGAATACGAAACAGCACACAGAAATAATCAATTACAGAGCTGAGCAAAAATTGACAAACACAGTGTGCCTCAATGTTCTGACCAATATTATTTATTCTCTATGTAAATTATTTCTGTTGGGATTTGTTGGACAAAATGTTTGTTACGTCAGCAGTGAGTTTTTGTGTACAGATCTCTTTGCTTGTTACATGTATTCTCAAATGCCTATGCTACATGTTCTACGGTATATGTTCTGTGTTATGTGGCTTTGTGTAGTGCTGGGAACACATTAAAATTTTTAAAATATATGTCCCTAAATAGTGTTTCTCCGTCAACATTATTTCTCTGTGCAAATATATAGTCCAACACATTATGGGCCTAGGAAGACTGAATTAAATAAGTTTGACTAGCAAATGCCACAGACTGAGATGCTCATGGATCGAACGAATAACACAACTTGGAAGTTTGCAGTAGGAGCTTATCTACAGTTGGATGACCTTTGGGATGTCATTGATGAAACCTTAAAGTCCATGGATTCAGATTTTCAAAACAAAGATCATGAAGAAAAATCCAAATTAATTCCTCTAATTGATCCTGTAAACTATGTTTATATAGAAAAGGTCAGCACAGCAAGGAAGCATGGGACAATCTAGGACGAGCTTTTGAAGACAGGGGTTAAACTAGGAAAGTGGGTTGCTAAAGCTTATCATCAAGCTTTTAGATGAACGTAAAAATGGTGATGAATATGTAAACGAAATCATATCCACTTTGAAATGTCTAAGAATTATCAGATTCAGCACTGCTGAAGAATGAATTAGTACCTTGTTACTAGTGGAACTACCAAATAAGTACTCCCCCGAGATAATGGGCTTCGAGAGTTCAGGGATACCAATTACAGGTGATTGTGCAAAAGCAAGAATGTACAAGAATACTCTATCCAGGATAGGGAAACAGCTTTATATTCAAAATACAAAAAGAAGAAATGTGTTTCACGTTATAAATGCCAAAGAATGGGACTTTTGCACCACAGTGCATGGGGGGGAAAAAAAAAAACTACACAAGAAAAAAGTCAAGTTTCAAAAGGTCCAGAAAGGAAGACAAGCAATCCAGACAATAAAGGTAAAGGCACTTACCGCATGTTATTCTTATGGCAAAACTGAAAGCAAGAGTACAAATTGGTTCCTGGATTCTGGAGCTTCTATGCGTATTACCAAAGACCAATCAGTTTTGTATGATGTTTCTTCAAAAATAAACATTGAAGTTTAAACAGTGGATGGTCCTCAAATACAAATGTGAACTGGTTGGAAAGATAAACTTCAATTTAAATGTTAAAGGATAATCACAAGATATTACAACACATAATGTACATTAAATGAAGAACGTTGCTACAAATTTGCTTTCAGTGAGTGGTACAGTGAATAAGGGCAACCAGGTAATTTTTGATTTTAATGGTGAAGAAATAGTTGATTGGAGTGGCAGGATGGTAGCCACAGAAAGTAAAGAAAGGCATTTTTAAAAATTAGATGTTTTCCAGTTGGAAATAGTTACCCAGTACATACCGCAAAATTTTTTTTATGGCATCATAAAGGAAAGCAAGCCAGATTATCATTTAAAACAAGTAAAAATAGATTTACTAAGCTTCTGCAGCTGATGCACACAGACCTTTGTGGGCTTATGGAAGAAGATTCCATAGGAGGCAGTTGTTATTTCATACCTTGATTGATGATTTTTCAAGATACATCCATGTTTATTTCCTTGGAACCAATGACAAAGTGAGTTAAATATTTTCCAGTTTTCGTGCCAGTTGAAAGACAGACAGATGACAAGATAAAAGTTATCAAATCAGACAACGGTACCAAATATGTCGAAAAACAGTTTAAGCAATAATTAAGTGAATTAGTAATCTGACATCAAACTACAATTCGCTATAGTTCTGCTCAAATGCAGAAGCAGAACAGGCTAACAGAATGACTGTAGAGAAAACAGCAAGCATGTTAAAGGATGCAGGATTACCAAAATGTTACTGGGCAGTAGCAGTACCAACTGCAGTGTATCTACAATAACGGATCACATACTAAAGCTGTACCAAACAAGACTCCATATGAAGTCTGGACTGGAAAGAAACCTGATCTTGATCATCTAAGAATTTTTGGTGTAAGGCCTCGGTACAAGTTCCTAAACAACTTAGAAGAAAATGGTATTCTAAATCTGAAAAATCTATTTTTATTGGATACTGTGAACATTCCAAGGGTTACAGATTAATAAATCCTAAAACCAAAAGGTACGAACTAATAGAGATGTAATATTCTTAGAATCTGGTGAAAACAAAACAAATGGTGAAAAAGTATTTGTAGCTATTAATCACGAAGATGATGTCCAAGAATATGCAAAGTCACCAGTAAATTTAGAAACTAAAGGACCTGAAGAAGTTGTTCAGGAACAACCAGATACGTTTATTGAAGATGAAATGGATAATGAGATCCAGGAAACACCTGCAGCGAGGATGTAAATTTAAGCCGTTCATCACATACAATAAAACCTAAGCTGTATCCAGATTAGGAGATTTATGTGGCTCCTCAAATGTTAACAATGACCCTCTTATAGCTGAAGCAGCCTTGACCTGCTCGAATGTAGATAATTGGAAGAAAGGTATAGAAAAGGAATTACAGTCTTTTTCCACGACTGATACTTATGAATGGGTTGCCGCACCACAAGGAAAGCAACCTGTACGAGTGAGATGGGTCTTTAGTATTGAAAACCTGGAAGATTCAAAACAAAATTTTATAGCTCATTTCATAGTTAAAGGCTGCTATGACACAGAGAACATAGACTATACACGAACATTCTCACCTCCAGTGAAATACGTTACTTAAACTATCTCCTGCTCCTTGCTGTAAAAGAAAATTTATTAATCTGCCATATGGAAGAAAAGACCACATAGCTCGATGGAGAATTGTAGGAAGACATTTCTGTGATTCTGCCAGAGGAAGCCGAGAAAACTCCTAAAGAAAAGAATAAGAACTGACATCCGAAAAGGAGTATGTATGGTCTTAAACAGAGTGGATACTGTTGGAATCGATGCTTATGATAAAACATCCTGGTATATATCACAGAAGGAATGGCAAAGAAACTATAATTTTGGCTATATGGGTTGACAATAGTTCAAAGAATAGTTTCAAGAAACAACTTTAATCTGAATTTGATATGCATGCTTTAGGTGAAGTGAAACAGTATCTTGGTATGAAGATCATAAGAAGTGACAAGGGAGAAGACTTGTTAATTGACCAATCTATGTACAGGAAGGGAATACTAGAAGAATTTGGCACGAATAATTGCAAGCCAGTTTCCACACCTATGGAACATGGTGTGGAGTTGTTAGTGGCAGAAGAAGATGAAATGTGTAAAAATAAAGTAACTTATTTGGAGGCAGTGGAAAGTCTTTTATATTTAGCTCAAACTTTTGAGGCAAGATATTGCCTTTGATAATAATACTCTAAGTAGTTTTTGTAAAGACCCAAAAATTAAACACTGGGTTGCGGTTTATTCGGAAAAATGATACTGACAGTGAATTCTAACTTCACTTCTATACGTTTGACTAGTGCAACCTGCAACTATTAACAGTTAAGCACACGTAAAATACATCGTAAATTAGTGTTACACTACAATATCTGAGTAAATCAGTGTTACAATACAACTTCTGAGCCCTTCTTACATACAGTTTAGTTAGCAGAAAGCTAAAACTCACCCCGCCATCTGCTTAAGTTCCTTAGCTTGTTGTGGGCTTTAGTGATCGTGTACTGTAAACCCATTGGTTCCTATAAAGTAGAGTTCGTATTTGTGCTTTACATTCTGAGCTCTTATTGTTAGCTAAAGGTTTTGGTTTGTACCTGCCTCTGTCAGTGTACAATACTCAATATTTACGTTTATTAGTGTCATTTAGACTCAGTACATTTAAGGTAGCAGTTTTATAATTTTATTAGGTCATTTCTGTGTGTATGTAAATGCTTCTTTACATTATAAATACAAGGGATAATCAGTAGGTGTAGCTTACCATAGGTTACTCTTCAATTTGTTAATAATATTCACTAGATAGCCCATAGCAGTTTACTGTAGGTCACTGTCTTATTCTTTAGTATTCACTAGATAGGCCCTAGCAGGAAAATAAGCACCAGATCTAGCTTCTGCCATGAATTTTTATTTTCATTATTGAGTGTCCTTTCTGCCAACTAGAGTGTAACTGTAAACCTTGTGTGGCAGTAGGTCTCCTTACGTTTCTTATAGTAAATCAGTTATTAGCTAGATGAATAGGGACTGTGTCTGTTGTGTGCGGATACAGGAGGAGTTGGCCACAGTCCAAACGCAGCTGGAAGCTTTGTTGACCACAGTCAACAAGCTCCTGAGTGCCACCTTGAGGTGTGGTGGGGATGGGGTGCCTGGGGCAGCCTCTGCTGTACTAGATGTGCAGGGGGGGATGTCACCGCTCTCTGTCACTGAGCCAACATCAGGTGCGACTGAGCCAGCCGGCCCACTCTCACCTCACTGTGGGTGGCGGACTGTGTCGAGGTCTCGAGCCTCAAGGCAAAGGCTGCATGGGGGACGCAGGCTACTGCCAAATCCCATGCACTTTGCTAATAGATTTAGTGTGATATCTGATGCTGCGGGGGGGGGGGGGCTTTGCTGGATCAGAATGCGCCTTCTGCCAGGATAGTGGCCGCTCCTTCGGCAACGTCTGGACAAGCATGCGGGGGCAGGGGTTTGCTAGTTACTGGGGGCTCCAATGTTAGGCGGCTAGGGTGAGGAAAAATTCCAATGTTCACTCGGTGTGCTTGCCAGGGGGCCTTTCCAGGATGTGGAAGAGGCTCTTCCGACAGCTATTGAGCATGCAGGGTGCAGCCAGCTGCAGATTGTTGGCACGTGTCAGCACCAACAATGCCTTTTGTTGGGATTCCAAGGAAATCCTTGGGTGCTTTCGACAGCTGGCTAAATTGGCAAAGGTGGCCTCCATCTCTCGAGGAGTGGAAGCCAAGCTGACGATTTGCAGCACTGTACCCTGTGTGGATCAGGGTCCTCTGTTTTGGAGTCGAGTGGAGAATCTAAACCAGAGGCAACATCGACTCTGTGACGAAAATGGTTGTAGATTCCTCAACCTACGCTATGGAGTGGAGGGTTGTAGGACATCTCTCGATAGATCAGGGGTGCACTACACACAGGAAGCAGCTATATGGGTAGCACAGTACTTGTGGCGTGCACATGGGTTTTTTTCAGATTAGGTTCCTCCCCATGGGAGACACACCATTGGCCTGAAAAGTTACCAGTTCATGTCACTGATGTGGGTGTGCCAACTGTAAAAATTGTTAGTTCATCTAAACAAGTCATTCCAAAGGATTTAAATATGCTACATCTAATGTTAGTAAATTGTCTAAGAGTCTGTAGCGAGGTCCCCGAGTTACTCTCTGAAATAAACAGTAGGAATGCCAATATTGCATTAGGTACCAAAATCTGGTTGAAACCAGACATAAATAGCAGTGAAATTTTGAACTCGGATTGGACAATGTTTAGGAAGGATAGGACTGATGCTATGGGAGGTGGTGTGTTCATTGCAGATAAAAGCTGTTTAAATGCAGTTGAGATCAATACTGGGTCGGACTGTGAAATAGTCTGGATAAAGCTGACCTTTGTATTAGGATGTTTTTATAGACCACCAGGATCTGCAACAAACGTCGCAGAACATTTCAGGGAAAGTCTTGAGGACATAGGAAATAAATATTCAAATTAGCCATCAGTTATAGGTGGAGACTTTAATCTGGCATACACTGATTGGGAGAATTACACTCTTATCACAGGGGGCAGAAGCAAAGATTCGTGTGAAGTTTTTCTAGAAGTGCTCTCAACATACAACCTTGAGCAATTGGTTAGAAAACCAACTCGAGATGGGAACATATTAGATATCTTCGCAACAAACAGACCTGATCTTAATGAGGAAGTTAATCTAGAAGAAGGTATTAGCAACCATAATGTCGTTGTGGCTTCTATGTCAGTGGAAGTTGCACAAAAAACCAAAGAAACATCACAGAGTTTTCTTGTTTGGGAAAGTAAATAAAAGTGTCATTAATGAATATCTTCATAGTCAGCTCCAAGCATTCACCGCGGGACACAAAGATATTGAGCATCTTTGGTCGGAATTTAAAGGTATTGTCCACCACGTGCTAGAGAAGTATGTGCCTTGCAAAAATACAGGGAAAGGAAAGGATCCAACTTGGTACAACAAACATATTAGGAAGTTGCTGAGAAAGCACAGAATTTTGCACAGTTGTTCAAAACGTAGTCACTGACCCGCTGACAAACAGAAATTATGCGAAATGAAAGCAGCTGTCAAAAGGTCAATGGGAGATTCTTTTAATGCATTTGAAAGCAATATTTTATCTGCAGATTCTAAAAATAACCCCAAAAAATTTTGGTCGTAGGTAAAATCTATGAACACTACAAATAATTCAACACCTTGTCTTGCTGACAGTACGGGTAATGTAATGGATGATGATAAACAGAAGGCAGAAATTCTAAACCTAGCTTTTAAAAACTCATTTACGGTAGAGGACTGCACACCATTACCCCTTTCATTTATTGAACAAATGCAAGGATGGCTGACATAGTGTTTAGTGTATCTGGAATTGTAAAACAGTTAAGATCCTTATACGCCAGGAAGGCCACGCTACAAATATAGCACCATTCTTATCCATCTTCTATCAGAGATCATTGGAACAGCGGAAAGTTCTACGGGGCTGGAAGAGGTCCCAGGTCATACCAATCTATAAAAAGGGGAGAAAATCGATGCACATAATTACCGGGCAATTTCACTGACATCAATTTGTTGTAGAATCATGGAACATATTTTGTGTTCAGACATAATGACCTTTCTAGACTCTGAGACGCTCATCTGCAGAAACCAGCACGGTTTTAGGAAACAGCAGTCATGCGAGACACAGCTGGCCCTCTTTGTGCATGATATACAACAGGCTCTAGATACCGGCTCCCAGGTTGATGCCTTATTTCTCGACTTCTGAAAGGCGTTCAACTCGGTTCCGCACTGTCACTTGCTCCAAAAAGTGCGCACTTATGGTCTATACAATGACATATGCGGTTGGACAGAAAGTTTTCTGACAGACAGAGAGAGAGCAGTATGTCATCCTGAATGGGGTGACTTCAACAGAAACAAGCGTAACTTCATGTGTGCCCCAGGGCAGCGTAATAGGTTTGCTGATTTTTACGATTTACATAAATGATCTGGTTGATGGTATTGACAGTGGCATTAGACTGTTTCCCGATGATGCTTTAGTCTACAGGAAAGTAGTATCACATGAAAGTAGTATCACATGAAAGTTGTGAACGAATCAATGAGGATTTGCAGAAAATAAATGCGTGGTGTAATGACTGGCAGTTATCTCTTAATATTAGTAAGTGTAACCTAGTGCGTGTAACAAGACGAAAATCCCCATTAATGTACAAGTACAAAATAAATGCAAAGTCTTTGGAAGCGGTAACATCTGTCAAGTATCTGGGTGTGACTATTCGAAATGATCTCAAATGGAATGATCAGATTACATAAGTAACGGGCAAGACGAGCTCTAGATTGCGGTTTATAGATAGAATCCTGAAGCGATGCAGTCCTTCAACAAAGGAAATTGCTTACAATACATTAGTTCGTCCAGTCTTAGAGTACTGTTCATCTCTATGGGACCCTTACTAGTTGGGTCTGATTCAAGAGATTGAGAAGTTCCAAAGAAGATCGGCAAGATTCGTGACTGGTACATTTAGCCATCGCGAGAGTGTTGCAAATCTGATAGAAAGTTTGAAGTGGGACACACTTGCAGATAGACGATGTGCTAATCAGAAGGGGCTGCTCCCTAAATTCCAAAATCTGATCTTCGCCGAGGATGTAGAGCATATATAATTACCACCAACTTTGAAATCGCGCAATGATCACCATTCAAAGATAAGAGAAATTAGAGCTCGTACTGAGGCATTCAGACAATCGTTTTTCACTCGTGCGATCCGCGAGTGGAACAGAGGGTGGGAGGTGGGGGGGTGGGGGTGGGAAATACGACAGTGACGTGAATTGTGCCCTCCGCCACACACCACTTGGTGGCTAGCGGGGTATATATGTAGATGTAGATATAGTTAAAAGAATATCTAGAAATTTAAAAGGAACTGTTGACAACAAATTAAGGTACTACAAGACAGGAAACTGGAATCTGTAATGTTACAGTGACGCAGACTGGGGAAATGAGCTGTATAACAGACATTCTATTGCAGGTAGCTGTTCCAAGTTGACAGGATGATTAATATCCTGGTCTTGCAAGAAACACAGAATAGTGACTTGAGTACTGTTTAGGCTGAATATACGGCATTGTCTTTCACCGTACAAGAAGTGCTATGGTAAGGGCTCTTAATAGGTGATATTGAGCCACATGTAATTATTGAGCCAACCAACACGTTTTGTGACAAAACGGGAGCAATCAAGTTAGGTCAAAACCAAACAACAGGTGTGTGGTCCAAGCACATTTATATTAGGCAACATTTTATTAGGTACCACACAAACAGACAAATATTACAATACTCTTACAGTATATTAATAATTTTTACTTATGGACCATCTGACAGCAACTGAATAAAACACAATTTTAGTGCCATACGCATTTCGCCTTTATTTTCTGCAAGGCATCATCAGTGGCAGGTTGCGTGGACAATTTCCTACATATTATGCTCCTGTTGCATTTTTAGTGTTGTTCATCTTCTTATGAACGCCAATTTGCGTTTTTTTTCGCCATTCCACAACACTATGCACAGAACGCTTTTTTTAAAGCAATGTTTTGGTTTCTGTTGACGACTGTCAAAATTTTTGACAGTCGTCAACAGAAACCAAAACATTGCTTTAAAAAAAGCGTTCTGTGCATAGTGTTGTGGAATGGCGAAAAAAACCGCAAATTGGCGTTCATAAGAAGAAGAACAACACTAAAAATGTAACAGGAGCGTAATATGTAGGAAATTGTCCACGCAACCTGCCACTGATGATGCCTTGCAGAAAATAAAGGCGAAATGCGTATGGCACTAAAATTGTGTTTTATTCAGTTGCTGTCAGACGGTCAATAAGTAAAAATTATTAATATACCGTAATATTACACGCAACTGAGGAAGACAAGACTATAAAAGTTGAAGATTACAATACTCTATTTGTGTACAGAGGAAATGCTTTCTGATTTATTGACCAAGCCTCTCGGTAAAGACATATTCCAGAAATCGGTAAAACTGTATGGTTTAACAACATAACATTCCATGCATAGTGGTTTGAGGTGGTGGTGTATTCAGTATTATTGTGAGCACATAAAAATACTTTCAAGGGCAGGTTTTGGGATTTGGTGAACAAAATATTTGTTATATCAATAGTGAGTTTATGTGTACAGATCTCTTTGCTCGTTATATGTATTCTTAAATATGTATGCTAGATGCTCTGTGCTATACACCTTTGTCTAATATGCCTTTGTATAGTGCTGGGGACACATTACACATAGTAAAATATATGTTCCTAAATAGTGTTTCTCCATCAATATTACTTCACTGTGAAATATCATCATGTAGGACAGTTTTGGATAGTTTCCAGCCTCTGTTTGGAACATAAGCCTCTCCGTGTCTTCTGTCTTCACTTTGGTCCAGTCTTGTCCTTTCTTCTGGACGCATTCCTCCAGCCATCTGTCTCTTAGTCTTCCTCTTGGTCTCTTTCTTTCCAGTTTCATCTTGTGTATTCTCCTGGGTATCCTCTTCTCCCCCATTCTCTTAAAATGCCCATACCATCTCAACCTTCATTTCTCTATCTCCTCCTGTGATGGTTCCACCTTCATTAACTCTCTGATCCTCTCCTTTCTTAACCTGTCTATCTTTGTCACTGCAATACTGTTCCTCAAGAATTTCATCTCACTAGCTTGTACTTTGCTTTTCTCTCTTCCTTTCATACCCTAGGTTTCAGATGACTCCATATCAGGCTTCTGACACTCTTCCGAAATGCTTCTGCTTTTCTCCCCTGCTCATTTATTTCTCTGTCATTTTTTCCATCTTCCTGTATCAGGTTTCCTAGGTACTTGAAACTCTCCTCAATCATTCCCCACCAACTGTTATTCCAGTTTTTCCTCTCTTCTTCATTCTTGTTGTGATAATCATTTCACTCTTACTTATACTAAATTTCATCCCATACGAAGTAGGGGATTGCCTGTAGGAATGAGGTACAGTGGGGACTGTGTGTGCCTCGGGACCGCTACGATAGCTGTGAAGGTCCTACAGGAACCGTGAAAAGTGACGGCTAACAGGGCTCTGGTGAAGCTACGATAGGCTAAGCGAGCCAGTAGTGGATTACGATTTCTGTTTTCAAAACTAGAACAGGCCTTGGAAAGGACTGTGAAATATATACTGCAACAATTTTCCACACAATATAAATAAGAAACTTACAATGTATGCCGATGAAAATATAATTTAGCTGTTCTACACAAACAGAGGAGGAGCTTGAAAAGATAGCAGTCCTGAATATTGGAAAAGCAAATAAGAATCAATGACAAAACAATATTTTATAATCAACCTAAAAAAATATACACAATGTTTCAAACTGAACAGAGAAAAAAAAAAACTGAAATAAATGGAGAGGCAGTTAATGTAGCATGCAGCAATTTTGGGAACTATTATCGATAAGTATCTGACATATGGGTAGGTGGGGGAGGGGGTGGGGAGAGCCTGTAGATGCTCTATGTAAAATGATAAGCACGCAGATCTTCCTGAGCCAAAAAATGACAAATTGTGTGGAAGAGTAAGTTCTCAGGAAAATTTGTTATATTTCCACATCTGTTCTGTTCAATTGTTACATAAGAGAGTACATTGTGTAGCTATACTGCTCAGATAGTCCTGTATACAATACAATGACAGTTTTATCCTCCCACCTCCTACCCCCCCCCCCCCCCCCCCCCCGTGTGTGTGTGTGTGTGTGTGTGTGTGTGTGTGTGTGAGAGAGAGAGAGAACGAAACCTTCTTAATAAAACTACATAATAAAAGGGAAGGAAAATTATTACACAAGACAGTGAAACTCCTGACAATGAATGCTCCAGAGGAAGAAGGGGCATGCGGTTTTTTTAATAAGCTATCTAACTAAATTAAAGAAATCATAGGAATTAAAAATCATTAAAAATGTTTGAAGTGTATCTTACACAGAAATGCACTTACATATGAGTTCAATGTAACTTAATTTCAGCTGTCACATTAGAGCAGGAAATATGTAATAAATATGTTTCAAAGACACTTAATGCACCATTAGAATGTGATTTCTCATTGTAAATTTAATTTATGTTCATTGTAATCAGGCCCTGACTGAATGTAAAATGGTGTATGCAGTCATAATATTGATATTTCTTTCATCTTGGAGTGTCTGCACATAAAATTGTATGACATACCCAGTGAGATAAGCTGAAGCTTGTCACCTAGAATACACAGGCTAAGAATGCATAAATTCAGCTATCAGGGTATTTTATCTTCAAAAAACAATAGTGACTGGATAACTGTCAATTGAATGAAACCCAACATGTTTTGTACTTCTCAACAGACTTAGTTCTTAGTGTGAGATATGGTGTGAAACTCAAAAAATTAGTCCATAAATAGGCCTATCACTAAATTCAAGGCACCTGCCTACTGCCACATTCTCTGTCTGTACATCAAGGCTAATCTCAGGAACTACTTTAGAGATTTTGATACATTCTCACAAATAAACAGACTGATTCAAATGGACGGTTCAAGTATTTAATTTAATACAGTTAGACCAGACAAGTCATTTGGTCATATATACCTGGTGCTACTCATGATGAAGCCATGGCAGATTGCTATTTCTATAATAAACTGCAATTTTTAGGACCTTGCCCCCTTTTACATAAATTTCTGTGGACATCCATGGCTCTACTCACTATATTCAATATCTACAGCAAGAATTTAAGAATGCTGAATTGAAATAAATTTCAAAGCTTTCAATATTCTTTCTCTAACATGCATTTACATTAGCTAGACACTGCAGTTTTTAACAGCAATGTAACAGAAAAAAAACGATACACTCCTAAAGGAAAGTGATACTACTATCCCACCATAATCATGCAAAGATACTAGTTTGTGCTAAAAATGCACACTAAAAATGACCAAAAATTTATAGCAACCTCTTTCAAAGTATGAACAAGATATACAAAAGCACTATTTAAGAACAAACAATCCCACTGGAGGAATATCCGCAACTGAGAATTATAGCAGAGCTTTAAAATACCACTCCAAATGTATTGATCTTTTTATTTTACAAAGCTTAAACCAAGACCAGTTTCAAGCTCTAACGCGCCCATTGTCAAGTGCGATAACTTTGTGCTGTGACTGCAAGTGTCGCAATGGACAAGTAGAGGACACGGTGTACCATCAGCGAGAAAATAATCTTACAACTGAAGCAGTATTTCCAACCTTGACAATTTAAGAAATTGTTCAAGTCGTATCTGCAGTGACACAGGTTTTATTATCGCACAGTGTGTTTGTAACATTAAAATTACAGGTATGGTATCAGTTACATATTTTTGGGACATCTGGTATGCAAATAAAATGGAAAATGTGGGGAAAATGCAGCAGTAATCTAATTACATACATATGTGGATTTGTTTTCAATAGATACAATGAAAGACAAGCCCCAAAAACTAATTTTTATACCAAACATTCACAATGGATAAAGACGTAAAATATATGGTGTGACAGCATTAGCAAGAGAGTTCATTTCATTGCGGGCCACATATTTATTTTGTCCCTGAATATCCGCAGCTAAATTATACCTATTTTTGGAGAATGAAACCTTCACTCAGCAGCAGTAGCTGTTTTGAAACTTCCTGACAGTTTCAAACTGTGTGATGTAGCAGGACTCAAACTTCGATTTGCCCATCATTGCCCACAATTGCAACATTCTGAGTTCTAGTATCAAACTGCAACACAGTTTTAATCTGCCGGGAAATTTTGTATCTTCTTTAGCTCACATAAACGAAATGTAAAACAAGTTCTCGACATCTAATGGATGTATTATCCTTCCACATAAAAATACTTACACACCAAAGATAGATGAAGAGTGGACAAGCACATAAATACGACTGGACCTACAGTTAAGCCTTTATGACAACATCTTCCTTGAAGAGAAGAGATAATTCTCAGGAAGGATATTATTTGAAACTTAGCTACACAATTAAATCTTATTTAAAGGCCTGTCTACATGAAACAGCTGAACGAGGTGTGAGTGAAAATCGTTAGTCTATGCACTGTTTGTATTCCACTCACGACTTTCAGTGTCCACATTTCTACTATGGAGATCAAAATTTTCATCAATGACATTAGTTGTATTTGAAACACCGTAATGACTTTTTAAATGACTGAAATGTGTTCAAGGAATTCGGAAGAAAAAGTGAAGTAGTACAACAAACAAGTACTGCATTGGAAATTTGGAGAAAGCACTGCTTTCCTCATCTCCTGTGGGAATAAGACTACTTCTCTCTCGAAAATAAAATTCAGTAAGTGGACAATAATAAGCACACCTGCTCAAAAATTGTCATCTCTGTCAAGTACGCACCTAAAAGCATATAATACTAATTTTAGCCTAGATAACATCTGCAAATCACTGTGGACCAGATTTATAAAATGTGTCTGCATAGGAGATGTTGACACTGACACCACATTGACAACAACAAATTCTGAAATTCGAACAGGCAGTATGGTGTGGTCCCTTCGTACTTTGTACTCCATTAAAAAATAAAGCAGTGCTCAATCCAAATGTCTGTTTTAACACTGTAGTGCTTTAGTAGACATGGTCCCACCTGTGGTTTGCCAATACCTTTTTTTCCGAATTATGAACTGATTTACATTACTAGTTACAGAAAAATCAGTTTATAGTGGACTTTAAACCATGGTGTAACTTGACATATTTCACATTAGTTACCAATTTAGACACCAAGTGGTATGCATTACTCCATTTGGAGGGAGGAAGAGGAAGTTGTGATGTTTAAAGAACTATTTAGGCATTTGCCTGAAGTTACTTAAAGAAATCACAGAAAAACTATCTTAGGAGGGGCAGCTAAATCATAAATAGGAATCCACAGTCACAACCAGTGCACAACAAGTCTCATCTTGTAAAGATTTACGGCAGGAAGAAGAATATGGTTATAAAATTCAATCACTTCAAACAAGGGATATATATCTGCATAATTAAAACATCTACAATATATCAGAGAGCCCCTTTCTCTGAAGACTATTTTCCATACAGGTAAAGTTATATTTACTAGACTATACCACCAATTAAGTTACCAGTTCTCTTCAGTTTACCATTATTGTAAATGGATCTACTGAAGCTGGAGAACATAATGAGTAAAAGTAAGAAGGAACCTCTTGCACCCACTGACTGACTGAAAATGGGCCGAGGTAGGATGGTCTTCACATACTGCAGCAATTTCTGTCTCATGGGAGCTTAAACCATAGCCTGTCCCATTTAGTCAGGATAGCCTTCCTGAAATAATTCTGACACATGCACACCAGCACATTTCACATTTTCTACAATTATATTTTTACTACAACTCTGTAAAATGCAATTTACTTGTATATGAACTTGATTGTACAAGTAATACTCAAAGGATAATTTTCAGGAACTTGGACTTATAAATCATAAAATGTTCGTGTCCTTATAATATATTCTTGTTGGCTCACAAAGTGCACGAGTAATTAAGGGAATGAGCATGGCAAATTGAAGGAAGTCACTGTTCGACCTCTGTACGGTGGATAACTTGACATACATTTATAATTTTTACAGTCATTCTGAGTATTCACACACACACACACACACACACACACACACACACACACACACACACACACACACAGGGACAGTGATTTAATCAGCGTGATCTTACTTTAGGTGGAATGCCCTTGCTTTCTTTCGACCTTTGATCTGACTGACCCAGGAAATCATAGGGGGGGATTATAAATTCACTATGTACTCTCTCCCATGTTACAAGCTGACATATTCAAGTACACAAAACAATGTCAGTATCAGCAGAAGTCGCAAGTGAAAGAAAGAATATCCTAGCACCAACTGGAGATTGAGCCCTATTACAGTACCAGAATACCATATAGAGTCAATATATTACTCTTGTTTCCAAAGAATAATATTTTTGAGGAAACCACCATTGAGACAATAACTGTGGACTGGTCAAAATAAAACTATTATAATTATGAGTGTATTTCAAAGCCCTATATTTTTTTGTGCATATATTTAAAGAATGTGGACTACTACAATCCTCTCAAATTCATATTATTTTCTAATCAACAATTCACCACAAGCAAAGAATGAAAGTGGCATTCATAATACTACAGGAAATCAATCATCACACTAATATGATGAATCCAATTTTGGTACAGAAACAAGTATAAAAAACACCAAAGCCAATTTGCCAAAATAACAACAAATAAAATGCCATGCAGAAAGTTAGAATTTTGTCATGTGTTATTAGAGTATTAGATCGGACAAAAGACTCAAAAGATCAATGTAGACCTACTGTACTGGTTGGACCATTCACTAGTACAGTGTGGCATGACCGCCACCATGACAGCTTACCTACAATAGTAATTAGCAATATCCACCGAACTGTGGCTTGGACCTCAACCAATACATTCTTGTGTTGTGGAAAAGGTATAAAGAAAGAATTAGTCTTCATACCTAGACTATACCTCCACATTCCCTCTTTTGAAAGAAAAGAGGGGTGTTCTTTGTATTTTCTAATACGAAGGAGACAAGTGGACAAGAGAAAAATATGAACTGCATGCTGTGAACTGTGCACAATTATTACAGTTTTCTTTCCCAAATAAATCAGCCCTTGTCAACTTTCCATGCCCACAGTGTTTTATACTCAGGCCTACATTGATTATAATGTTCAAATATCTATTAGTGTACAGCATACAGGCACGAGAGCCATAGAAAAAGATATCTTGGATTCATACTTTGAGTGCTCTATGATGTGTGTATACACTACTTCTATTTGTTATCTGTACAAGTTATATAAAAATATCATTGAATGATATAATGTTTCCAGTTACTCAAAATGCTAATAACAATATAGGTTATCTGATGCTACTGAAACAAGAAAGAAATAACATATTCAATAATATGTGTAGAATACTAGACACAATGCACACACTATGTCAGACAAATGTCAGCAAATATTAGTATCACCCACAGGTCACATCTAAACCTTTGTCTTCAGCATAGGCAGCTTTTTCATCTGTTTACATGTATCCTGTCAAGTGTTGTTTACCTTCAATTTGTATGAGCGTTTATACGCAGTTTTAACTAACGTAAAACACACAACAATTTCACCTCATTCAGTCGGTTTCATTATTTGTAAACTACTCTGCTACATCTCTAGTTCAGAGATCAAAAGATTTTATCTTCATATAATTGTTCCACTTACTTTACAAGCTAAAAAATCCCTGGTGCTGATCAATTACATAGCCGTCGGATTGCTTCTGCATACCACCGGAAAACAATTTATTAGTGTTAAACAACAAGAAATGCATTCATCATCGGTGGGCGTCTGCCAAACACTGGATTTGGTCTCTCAGAGGTCCATAAACAAACCTCTGGAAAACGTATCTGTGAGATCCTTCAAAACCGTCCAAAATTTGGGCCTTACTTCGTGAAAGGCTCATGTCCACATGCACTTTGGCACTAAATCATTCTGGGATGCGTAACTAACACACACACACACAGTACATAGTCTGATGCACAACTACTGTTTAAAACGAACGTTATTTCTCACGAGATGTTCATTGCGGCGGCGTCGGTACGAGAAATTGTACTGATTTCCTCCCGGCATATTAGTTACACTCTATCTTTTTTCTGCAAGTCTTATTCACTGTTATATCTCAAACATTATCAGGGTACAACCAAAACAATGAGTTCATTTCCCACTTCGAAAGTATATAATTACCGCACACTGTAGTAATAATGTAGAAAAATAGACTGTATTTTTACATTTCGTCTCAAATCACTTTTTTAATTCCTAGCCGAGTTTTTAAATTAGTGCAGAGTTACAATATCAAGTTTCACACGCAATTTTCATTCATTGTGCAGCCTCCACTGAAATGGAAGACAAACCTTACACTGAGTCAACTGCTTCCCCCACCACATTCAGTGACATCCGCTTGTACGTGTTGTACGTTATCTGTCGGTAGTTCCTTACTGTTCTCCGAAATTGCTTACTTCATAGCTTAGTCAGAATGAAATTATCTCAACAGACTTATTCGTCAGATCCTTATGTACGTAAGGTCTAACATAGAAATGACATTAACGATATTTAAGGAAATGTTACCGGTAGACTACGGACAGGTGTACAATAGATTTGAAGCTAACCTACTGTTTTAAGTAGTTAGATTAGTCACTTGCGAAACCTGTATTTATAAGTACTATACATAATCCGTGATTCTTTTAGAAAACAAACTCCAATTAAAAACAGATTAAGGTACAATGGCAGTGGTCTAATTATCAAGAGAGTGTAAATTTCATTGTTGATGGAGTGGCCGGGAATAAGGTAAATTACAGTGCATTACCACCCTACACCAATGGTGTGTAAGACGAAAGTTATTTTAGCGCAGACTAAAAATGTTTCTTCTTGGAAAATGTGTTTACAATTTAAGCCAATAATATTCGGCCCCAGACATACTAATCACTCGAAATTGCTGAATATATTTATACGATTGTTAACAGGTGCACTAACATTACTGTATGTGTTTGTACGCTAGGATGTTTCCTAAAGGAAGGTGATTAGGTCAACCACGTAATTAACGAGTGACATGTTGGCCTCTCACGTCCGATGCAGTATCGTCACTGCAGTGTTAGTCAATGCCTCAGCTGCGTACAAAATGGCCAAATCCGTATACGAATACATGAACTTCGCGTTCTTAGAATACTAGCCTTCACTTCAGATCGTTATTGTGATGTCGACGGGCTGTTTCACCATTGTTGCGCATACATTTGGATGAGCGGTGAGGTGATGGGTTCACACACAATATCGCAATACAGCCATGGGGCGCTCCTCAATCCAACTTTATATATTGTATGGACTGTTGAAAATCAAAGTTCTACACCATGAATAATTAAAGTATTAACAACATACAGACGATAAAAGCCTACATTCAATGCTTATGTCCCTCTGGGATAGCAACCGCAGCCTACACCAGGAGTCAGTAACATTTTAGACGAGTTGCTACGTCATACAGCTTCAGCTACCTGCGTTCGTGTAGTCGCTGCATATTGCAACATTTCAAATACGACAGTAGTGACAGTGACGATTAAGCGTTTCCGGCTACTGTAGAAAGACTGCACCCGAAGTGTAGGCACATCTATAGGTTTGTACTTGTCGAACAACATGTAAAGCATGACAAACCGCGGAATAACTTTTGTAGTTACGTAATTGTGCTGACCACGACAAAACTAATTTTCCTGCGCTGCGCTCTATTCGACATGTAAAAGCGGCCAAATAGTTAGCACCGACAATGGTGGAACCTATCGGCTCTTGTTTATAAGTGGTTGTTTGAAATGTATTTTCTTTTATGAAAAACTCATAAAATTATTTAAAGCTTTGTTCCTTGTATGACGCTCAATGCAATGATGGCTCTCAGAGCCGCATGGCGTTGAATCGTGAGCCGTGGATTTCCAGCCATTGGTCTAGATCGTGTTGCAAGATAACTTGATGAATGGTTGATAAAAAAAATATATGGGCTAACAATATCACCTTGCAAACCTGAAGTAGTTGTGTATAGTCACAAACTTGTGGAGCACCTTGTTCCAAATATGAAGTTAGAAGATGATACGATATCAGTATTACCGACAGCACGATTCCTGGGACTAATACGTCACCCACATCGTATGCTCACATCAGATATGTGAGATACTGTTGATTATTTCAACGTGCAATAACCACTCACAGATTGCAGGTGGCAGCACTATCAGTGAAGAGTATTTAAGGCGTATCAGGAGGATGCGGAAAACAGTGCAGCCGGCCGAAGTGGCCGTGCGGTTAAAGGCGCTGCAGTCTGGATCCGCAAGACCGCTACGGTCGCAGGTTCGAATCCTGCCTCGGGCATGGATGTTTGTGATGTCCTTAGGTTAGTTAGGTTTAACTAGTTCTAAGTTCTAGGGGACTAATGACCTCAGCAGTTGAGTCCCATAGTGCTCAGAGCCAAAACAGTGCAATTGTTGACGTAATGTAGAAATGGAGAGATTTATCTGATGTCCAAAAGGGTATATCTGGCTTTCGGGCCAAGGGTGGAAGGATTTCTGAAACGGCTGAATTCTTAAACTGTTTGTGTGGTGGCATGGATAAAATACGAGGGCTATTCAGAAAGTAGGGAACGTTTCCCTCTTGAAGCCGCTAGCCGCGATCAGATCGCGTATATTTTGGTATGTGCGTACTCGGCAGCTCGGTTGGCATCCATTCGTGACAGCGGGAACGTCTCTGCGCGTCCGGTTTTTTCGATATTCGAATTTGAAATGTGCGCTGCAATAGAAAATCCTTCCAGTTGTGAGGTGCGATCCGTGATACGGTTTTTGTTGGCAAAAAACCTAAAACCTATAGAAATTTATCGTGAACTGTGCGAAGTGTAGGGAAACAACGTAATGAGTGAATGTTCCGTCCGGAAATGGTGCATTCGGTTTAAAAATGGCCGAACCAACGTTCACGATGAAGAGAAGAGTGGACGCTCAAGCATTGTGATTGACGATCTTGTCGCTAAAGTCGATGAAACGATTCGTGAAAACCGTCGCTTCACAATAACGAAGCTTTCGCTTTCTTTTCCACAAGTTTCACGGACTTTGTTCTTTGAAATTGTCACTCAAAATCTAGGCGGAACTCCAGGCGGGCGTGACTCACTGGCTGACGTCTCAGGCGGCAGAATTTTACGACGAAGGTCTTTCAAAGCTTGTCCACCGCTATGATAAGGGCCTCAATGTGTTCGGTGACTATGTGGAAAAGTAGTATGTCAGTCGCTCTTTCAGATGTATATAATAAAATGTATCGCTTGTACTTAGTTTTTTTTATGCCAAAACGTTCCCTACTTTCTGAATAGCCCTCGTACCTCGTGCGTGGCAAAATGGAGCTATCCACAACTGGTGCCGAGGCGACTGCTGACAGCTGACAGGGGTGAAAGATGACTGTGGAGATGTGTATGGGCGAATAGCTGTGCAAATACTGAGCAATTGACTGTCCAGATGAACCACGGGGCTGTCTAACAACAGTGTCTCCTCAGCAAACGTTGCTGCTTCTAGTCTTCTGCAGCAGCTGCCTGACTGCTGTTCATCAGTGATGAAGGCTGGAATACCGCAGCTGGACATGTACTGAGTGACGACAGGTCGCCCTTTCAGATGACTCACGTCTTGTGCTCCATTGGACAGATGGCTTTTGGTGTGTACAGCCCTGCAACCATCGTTGGAAGGATCCAGGCTGGAGGAGGGAGCATTATGGCCTGGAGAATGTTTTCGTGACATTCTCAGGATTATCTCATCATTCTGGAAGGCACGATGGATCGACAAAAGTATCTATCTATCCTTGGGGACCATTGAACCCCTACACACAGTATGTTTCTCCTCCACACGAACCGGTCAGGGTAGCCGAGCGGTTCTAGGCGCTTCAGTCCGGAACCGCGCGACTGCTACGGTCTCAGGTTCGAATCCTGCCTCGGGCACGGATATGTGTGATGCCCTTAGGTTAGTTAGGTTTAAGTAGTTCTAAGTCTAGGGGACTGATGACCTCAGATGTTAAGTGCCGTAGTACTCGGAGCCATTTGAATTTGAACCTCCACGCAATGGCATCTACCAGCAGGAAAATGCAGCGTGTCTCAGAGTTCACAGTGTACATGCACGATTCAAAGAGCACCAGGATGAGTTTACAGTAGTCCCCTGGCCAACGAACTCGTCAGATTTAAACCCAATCGAGAATATGTGGGATCACTTCGATTGGGCTGTTTGCGCCAGTGATCCTCAACTGAGAATCCTCGGGTTGGCACGGTACCACATCCCTGTCAGTAACTTCCAGAACTTCACTGACTTCCTGCACGTCTCGCAGTGGTCTGCACTACAAAAATGGTCATTCAGTCTTCTGACTGGTGGTTACATTAAAATGACTGGACAGTATACTAACCCAATACCATAGCCTACTCTACAGTGTAAGGTCGACTGCAAGACTACTAAGTGTGGTGGTGCAGTGTTAATGCAGTAGACTCACTGTCTGGAGGAGCGGGACTGACTGTCTTATTCACCCACCCAGGCTTCGTTTCCCAAAGCTGCTTAGGTGAATAACTGGAGGGTTTAATTTCCAGCAGCACACATATCAAATCTCACTCAAGTTTATTTCCTTTTCATATAAATGTATGTATGTGTAAAGACATCTGTAATGTATTTGACGTGTCATATAATACAGGATATTCAAAAAGAATTCATATCTTCTACATGACTGAAGATAGAAACTTGGGTGTTGAAACAAAAGCATTTCCCTCACATCAGTTGTAAGTTATCAGTTCGTGTGGTTGCCAGTAGGGGTCTCCATCATAGCCAACAAAGAGACCTGTGTGTTCATCATGCAGGTAGCTCACTCGCTCGTTAATTACCCTTAGTGCATCAAATCGAGATAACGATAACACAGCACCAGAAGGCATTTTGCGGTCTCCATTCCAACAGGTACAATTCATTTATAATTGTGTGGCGTGCTTTTCGATAAAAATATGGCAGTGTACACCCCACAACTTAATGGGTGCACGGATTATGCATTGCACCATTGATATTCAAGGTTGCCTGATTTCACGGTATGTGAATTTATTTCAACGACACGAAAGAGCCACAGAAACGCTCAGTAAAATTCAATGAGATGCTCTACAAGAAAAGCAGTGGGTATTAAGTAAAAGAGAGGCTTTTTTAAAAATTTCAAAAAAGGATCAATTGAATTTGGTATAAGACCTCATGCAGGCATCTGTTCAAGACAGATTTACACGGATGAAACAAAACATTATGACCACCTGTTTAATAACATGTTGTTCCACTTTCCAAACACAGTGAAACACGGATTCTGCTCGAATGCATTCTACAAATCATTGACAGGATTGCAGAAGTACTTGGCATGAGATGTCTACAGATGGGTTAAGCAATTTCCGCAAATTACGGGACGGTGGTATACGGGCATGTAGCGGGCGCCGGATATGTGTTTCAATGGGTACAGATCGGGCACATTTGCTGGCCGAGACACCAATGTGAGTTCACTATAATGCTCCTCAAACCACTGTAGCACAATTCTGACCTTGCAACGTTGACAGTTATCCTGCTGGAAGATGTCATCGCTGCAGGGAGAGACTTCAAGCACGAAGCGTTGCAGGTGGTGCACAATAATGTTCACACGGTTCACTGCTGTCACGATGCCTCCGAATAGCACTATAGAGCTCATTAAAGCTCAATTCAGTGTACCCCATAGCATAATTCTGTCCTCGCCAGCCTGCATCTGTGGTGCAGTGCACGTTTCGTGCAGCCAGTCGCCTCGATGATGGCGTGTAAGGACCCAGCCATCGAAATGGTGTAACGAGAAACGCTATTCATTCAACAAGCGACACGTTTCCACTGGTCCACTGTGAACAATAAGTGATGCTGTGCCCACTGCAATCGTAACTGATGATGTCTTTGGGCCAGCATAGGAATACATAGGGGTTGTGTGATGTAGAGCTCCAAGATGAATAATGGCCTTTAAACGGTGTGCTCTGAGGCACTTGTGCCTGCACCAGCATTCTGTCATCAGATCGCTGCCTACTCTGGATTACACAGAGGGGGGTCCTCCGACCTCCACATTCGGTGATGAGATATGTTCGTCCAATACCGTGCGGCCTACTCGTTATTTCACCATCCTTCAACTATTTTCTGCAGGTGCTGACGACAGTAGTACACCAGCAGGCGACCGACTTCGCCGTTTCAGAGATTCTCGTTACCAGCTGCAGCGCCACAACAATGTGCTCTTTGCCAAAACCGCTTATATCACTGGATTTCCGCATTTATGGCCTGTATTTTGACTATAATGACTGCCCATTCGTCTCTCTTCCTCTTACATTCTTTCCTTACTGCATCACATGCCCTCAACACCACCAGGAGGCATTCAATCTTGCGGTGGGCTGTGGTCGTAATGCTTTGGCTCATCAATGTATAGTCACTAGTCATTATATCTACACATTAATTATGATTGTAGCTAACAACAGAGAACATTTCCAAACAAACAAGGACGTCCACAACAGAAGCAAAGTTTTCACAATAGCACTGCAACCCTCATAAGGACACAAAAAGAATTATTTGGTATGGATCAAAAGTTTATAACAATCTATTTCTTCGTATAAAACAAGACATTAATAACTAATAATAGTTCAGAAACAAATTGAAGTCATGCTTCACGGACCATAATGTCACTGAAAAAGTATGTTTGTGTCTACAGTCACAGTTTATTTATATTTCTTACTGGCTAATGGGTTTGGTACACAGTACCATCCTCAGGCCATCCATTGGCATGCAATTGTCATGCTTGCTTGTAACTACGGGTTATTACGTTGTTATTGGGTCGGTACCGACTCTGTGTAACTCACTTGGTTACTTCTTACTATTAAACTAAAGTATAGGCAAATGGTCGCTGCTGGCAGTCGTCATGCGGCATCTGTGAATAAATGGTGTAAGACAGCCGTGTACTTGTCGCGTTCTGTGTAAGTGGCATGAAGCGCCTTTGAATCAACAAAATGTAGTGCTCGGAACTGTGACCGAATACTTAAACGAACCAGATGCAAATGGAAATGCTTATTGATTGTGAAATTAACGTGAGAAGCTTAGGGTCGCCACCGACTCTAACCGTACAACTACTCAAAGTTTTGGCCAAGTCGGAAAATGAATCAATGTGATCACAGACCAAATACTCATGAAAGTGCATACATTGTGATATCGCTCATAGGGGATGCTATGTAATTACTAGTATTGCCCGTGCACTGTTCACGAGAATCAAACATTTAAAATAAAATAGAAAGTACATGAACACTGTGCATAAGATCAGCTCCCAGCAACACACCTTAAAATAAGACTTAATCTAAAGCATTTGTTTTAAAATAATAGGGCAAACTAATCACTGAACCTGTCTGTGCATAAGGAAACGCGTTGGATGTGCTAACGCTAAAGCTATGAGGTGAGTGGCTTAGGTGCAAAAACGTAACCTCGGAATACAAGAGAAAATTGTGGATAAAATCATTTATTCTTAAGGTATGGATGCGAGGCATGTACACAATTCCTGATAACATTAATTCCTAAAACATTAAAGAAAATCAGAGATACATTCACCGTTATAATCTAGACCTAAAATCATTGTTGTGAATCATTCATACAACTGCGGTTGCCTGATAACTGGTGGCAATGGCTCGTGAAACGGTACACGTTTCGCAGTACACCCGCGTACCCACGTGGTTTGTGGAGACGCAATTTCTAGGTATCGTGGCTAAGTTGCAACAATATCGCATCACGCAATCGTGAACAGTTAACGTTCTTTAAAACACACATGAGATCGGACAGTTAGTGATGATGGTAGCCCAACAAACTCTAATGTTCAACCACGTGGTTGGCTCCCCACGTACGAAAGATACATAAAGAAAGGAAAATTTACGAGAAGGCAAAGCTATTAATATTTAGAAAAATCAAAGCGTATACAGGCACGGCTGAGGGTGAACAGACATTCACACAGAAGAGAGGGCTCACTTCTTATACACTCCTGGAAATTGAAATAAGAACACCGTGAATTCATTGTCCCAGGAAGGCGAAACTTTATTGACACATTCCTGGGGTCAGATACATCACATGATCACACTGACAGAACCACAGGCACATAGACACAGGCAACAGAGCATGCACAATGTCGGCACTAGTACAGTGTATATCCACCTTTCGCAGCAATACAGGCTGCTATTCTCCCATGGAGACGATCGTAGAGATGCTGGATGTAGTCCTGTGGAACGGCTTGCCATGCCATTTCCACCTGGCGCCTCAGTTGGACCAGCGTTCGTGCTGGACGTGCAGACCGCGTGAGACGACGCTTCATCCAGTCCCAAACATGCTCAATGGGGGACAGATCCGGAGATCTTGCTGGCCAGGGTAGTTGACTTACACCTTCTAGAGCACGTTGGGTGGCACGGGATACATGCGAACGTGCATTGTCCTGTTGGAACAGCAAGTTCCCTTGCCGGTCTAGGAATGGTAGAACGATGGGTTCGATGACGGTTTGGATGTACCGTGCACTATTCAGTGTCCCCTCGACGATCACCAGTGGTGTACGGCCAGTGTAGGAGATCGCTCCCCACACCATGATGCCGGGTGTTGGCCCTGTGTGCCTCGGTCGTATGCAGTCCTGATTGTGGCGCTCACCTGCACGGCGCCAAACACGCATACGACCATCATTGGCACCAAGGCAGAAGCAACTCTCATCGCTGAAGACGACACGTCTCCATTCGTCCCTCCATTCACGCCTGTCGCGACACCACTGGAGGCGGGCTGCACGATGTTGGGGCGTGAGCGGAAGACGGCCTAACGGTGTGCGCGACCGTAGCCCAGATTCATGGAGACGGTTGCGAATGGTCCTCGCCGATACCCCAGGAGCAACAGTGTCCCTAATTTGCTGGGAAGTGGCGGTGTGGTCCCCTACGGCACTGCGTAGGATCCTACGGTCTTGGCGTGCATCCGTGCGTCGCTGCGGTCCGGTCCCAGGTCGACGGGCACGTGCACCTTCCGCCGACCACTGGCGACAACATCGATGTACTGTGGAGACCTCACGCCCCACGTGTTGAGCAATTCGGCGGTACGTCCACCCGGCCTCCTGCATGCCCACTATACGCCCTCGCTCAAAGTCCGTCAACTGCACATACGGTTCACGTCCACGCTGTCGCGGCATGCTACCAGTGTTAAAGACTGCGATGGAGCTCCGTATGCCACGGCAAACTGGCTGACACTGACGGCGGCGGTGCACAAATGCTGCGCAACTAGCGCCATTCGACGGCCAACACCGCGGTTGCTGGTGTGTCCGCTGTGCCGTGCGTGTGATCATTGCTTGTACAGCCCTCTCGTAGTGTCCGGAGCAAGTATGGTGGGTCTGACACACCGGTGTCAATGTGTTCCTTTTCCATTTCCAGGTGTGTAGATGCGACAAATTTACTAAAAGGAAAATCTGCTGAAGTTTTGCATTCCTTGCTGCCACAAGGTAAAGCAATCTTTCAGAGCTGAAAATCGAGACCAAAAGCTAACAGCTGTCCTCTCGCCAAGTAACAACCCGCCATGCGGTCAGTCTAACTCACCCTTTTTCGACTGGAGCACAGCTGTGGACGCTTCCCGTACCGGCGGCAGATGCTTCACTTTTTCTCCTCCAACCTCTTCCACGCTCCGTGTGGCCCGGAAAACCCAAAGATGCCATTTCCACCATCAACCTAATGCAGGCAGATTTCTCAAAAGTAGCGCAAACCTCTTTGCCTACTTGACCACTATGAGAGCTGGCTATTCCGTACAACTGCTGCTGAATCTGTATGACTATCGCAGACTTTCTGCAGCAGACTACGCCACCGTCTAGCAACGTGACACACAACCACATTCATTCAGTTAGTTGTGCAAAAAGAGAAACGAGAAAAAGAAAGAGAAATGCTAGTGAAAGTGGGCTACCGGACTAATGAAAGGTGGCTACAGGACCCTTTCACCACCCCAAACGTCCTGGAGAAGACTGTGCCGCGAATTTTCTCGCCATGCTAGCAGAGTCGCCAACAGTGTTCGAAACAAACATACCCTAACGAGCAACAATTGCAAGAGGCAAACAGCAGCACAAAAGAACTGATTAATCTCTTATATCCAAATGAGTTTTATCTGACCTTAGTCAATAACTGTGAACTCATGCGGTTCGAAAAGCAAACAGAACAAATTAAATTAAGCATGATATTGTACACTAACATCATGTAACCTGACGTACTACGACAACAAACATGAGATATGATCTTAAAATTGCTTTAACCAATTATCAAAAGTTAACATAGAGACATAGATGAACAAGTACACAAAAAATGTATACACACTTTGAAGCGTTATAGAAAATTTATTTCCCGTACTACAGTGTTAAATTTCTGGAAATGGAAAGCATAATGTCCAATTGGAAAAATAAATGTACTTTGCAAATGTGATTAATGTTCAAACTGGTGGCCTTCAGCATCAATACATTTCTGAGTACGAGTCACCACTGATTCCGTACATCGTACCAAAGTGTCCAATGAGATTTCTGCGCACACCACCAGAATCTCATTCCAAAGTGTGTCCAGGTTACGTGATTTACGTTTGTACACCTCATCTTTTACTGTGCCCCATAAGAAGAAATCCAGCGGCGTGACGTCTGGAGAGCGTGCAGGAAACTCGATTGGTCCCCTGCGTCCTATCCACTGGCTTGGCACATTGTGATCAAGGTATGCTCGTACATCCCTATGATAGTGCGGCGGGGCGCCATATTGTTGGAAATAAAACTCATCATTACCGTATAATGCACGAATGGCAGGGAATATGGAGTCAGCAAGCATTGTTAGGTACGTTTCTCCAGTAACAGTACCTTCAAAGTGGATAGGTCCAATGAGTCCCCTTGCAGACAAAACACACCACACATTTACACCAGGCAAATTCACAGCCTTTTCAACTGTAATGTGAGGATTATCATCAGCCCAGTACACACAATTGTGCCTATTGACAGTTCCATTGAGTTTGAATTGGGCTTCATCCAACCAAATTATGCTACCCATAAATCCCAGTTCACGTCTCACCATCTCCTGAGCCCATTCACAAAATTCTAACCTTCGATTTGGATTGTCACTTAGCTGCTGCCACCTGTTGAAAAAACATAACATTACTTTCTCACAGATATTTAACCTTGTAGAACGGGAAATAAATTGTCTATGACAGTTCAAAGTGTGTATACATTTTTTGACGCACCATATATATATATATATATATATATATATATATATATATATATATAATGATTCAAAATCGTTACCACGAACGATAGGAGTGTTAGCTGGTGCTGACAGATATAAAAACATCTAAGTGAAAGTGCAAAACCCAATGTGCACAACAAATACAGTGATAGAAAATCATTAATGAACCCAATCGAATGGCAGCTGGTAAATAACCACCTATGGAAAATAAGACATGAGTACAAAAACACATACAGAAACCAGCTCAGTGACACCCTGTGATTTTGCAGTTTTGTCACATGGTAGTTTCACTGGGTATTCTCTTTAGGTGCTGGGGTGGGCGTCTCTCCTAATGGTGACTTGGAGGATATGCTACTAGGGAACCACAACACTGAACTGGGGAGTTCGCGGCGACGTCGATTGTAACGTCCGTTGTAACCCAGATTGTTCATCCTAGACAGCACCCCACGACGTTGCATCGTGCCCATTTCCACCCTCTGCATCCGTACTGTGTGATGGTTTGACATTTCAGATTCGCAGGACATCGCCGCTTGTCGACCCTGCCTTATGATCGAGAAAGCGGCTTGGCGGTCATCGTCCGCGTAATACGGAGGAATGTGTTTTACGACAGACACCCCCTTCTCCTGTCGTGTCAATGGAGAGACACGCGCTCTTCTGCGTCGCATCGAGTTCGACGTAAACTCGTGCGGGTGTCGGGCATGAGACCCGCTTATCACCTCTTTGCACCGTCTCAGCTGATGCGTCAGTGGTGGGACACGTCTCCCTCCTGACAGCGTGCGTTATCTCATCGCAGCAGCCTTCTGGACTAGCGGCGCTCAGGGATCGGCGGCCTCGCATGGCGTGCGTCATACTTTCCCTTTCGCTTGTCAGATGACTAGCGCGTGGAGGGGAACGCTGGCCATCAGCTGGCGCTGCTGTGGTGACACGCCTGTGGCGGGCCCCGGCGTGAGCCTGGAGTTGGGGGAAGACCAGCATCCCCTCCCCTCTGATGGGGAAACAGCTGTGACCGCTCGCCGCACCACTGCAGGGTTCTGCAACGCCTGCCAGTGGACCGAGCCCTGTGCTTTCTGACGCGGAGGTTCCCTAGGCGGCCTTGTGCCCACTTAAGAACTGTGCTCACAGAGATCGTTACAAAATATCATGTTTACAGATTACCACAAAATCAGCAGAGTTTCTTACTCCTGATCAATACATGTAATATTGCCCAAACTTAACTTGGCAAGAAGGGCCTTCTTAACAATACTAATAAAAAACAATGAGGAAAATTACTGAGCCAATATTCAAATAAAAAAATCCTTTTTACAAAATATAGGTCCAGCATTACATCTGCTGCCAATCATTCAGGGTAGATGTTGTGCAAGATTTGGTCAGGATGTGGATAGGATTTGGCGCTGCTGCTAACTACAGACACAAAACTCTACCTACTCCTAACTACACTCTCACACAATCTACAGAGCTCGTACTAGCCACCATCACCATACAGCCCGACTACAATTCCTACATATAAACAAAATGTTCCTTTCAACACCGATACCCATATCGTTGTTCATCGACTGCTCCTCCAAGGTTTGCAGCACACATTTGCTGATCTGTGAAAAATTTCCGAGACTTCTTTTCTATGGACATTGCATAATATAAGTTATGATTAATGAGACACAGAAGGTTTATTCAAGTCACACCTGGAATGGTAAATGTTTCAACATCTATTCATCAGACTAATGAAAAAGATCAGTGGGCATAAAAATGGAAATTAAAATCATTCTATCCTATTATCGAACACATAAACACTTCGTCCTATAAGTACATACAAAATACTGTCAAAAGAAAGCCATTGTACAGGACCATGAGTACCCAACTTACTGGTCATAAGATACTCATAATGATTGCATGATTACTCACCACGTGTCCCCGAAGATCCTCACCTACGATCATGTTATTTCAGCTTGGAGGTAGTCGCATGGATTCTCTATTAAATATAAAGTTGCTTGAGTTTATAAGCTGTTTCCATATATGTCTTCTGGGGTTTCACATTCTGGTACCCTCAACCGTACCTAGTAGTATGTGGCGGCAAGTTACACTTTCCAAACATCTTATAAGGTGGCAACTCTGAAAATCAAACACTGTTAATCTTCCTTCATACACAAATCCTTCACCTACAAGTCACCAAGTCGCTTCATCAACATCGCAATACAGTTGCAAAGTCTCACTGAATTATCCTCACCTAGGGAGAATAAACACACTACAACTGTAATTTGTCATCGATAATTACCTTACCACTTCTGACTCGCCACGCCAACACACCCGATACCTTTTTAGTCATCAAAAGAAAAAAAAAAGCCATCTTACTGTAATAGGAAACGCTTCATCTGAGCCTCATAATCATTCACATTGAGACATTATAAAGCTGCACAACACTACTCTTTTCTGCTGAGAAGAAGAAATAACTACACACACATTGGGGCACCCTTTACAATTCATAGAAAATATACACTGTGATGTTGATCACACCAGAGTGAATCAAAACATTGGAAAACGTACACTGTAATTTTACTCACAAAAGAATGAATGCAAGAAAAACATATAGGCAATACGTCATTCTGACCTCCGAGAGGCAAGATCTTCTGCTTCTTATTCAATATAAGGTTTTACATTGGAAATGTGGTGCAAGCCCTTCGATTTGCGAGAGCGAAGGTTTTCTACTTCAAGTGCATTCGGATGTGGAATCTGCTTGATTCGGTACGACCCGTTGAATAAGAAAACGAACTTCTTTGACAGCCCAGCTCGTTTATTAGAGAGCTTGTGCTAGCGTACAAGTACTTTCTGGCTTACGTGAAAAGTTATGTTCAGCACCTTCTTTTTGTAGGCTCTTATCTGAGCCTCTGCGGCACTATTTATATTTTTCAGGGAAAGCTCCACAATTGCAGATCTCCGTAACATGGGTTCTGCTGACCAGAGAACCACCTCTTTTATTTTACTCGGAGGTTCCTTGTTTTTCAGGACCAGAATCGGTGGCAACATCGTCGAGGCATTTGGCAACTCATTTAATATGTTCTGGAAATCGGACAGTTTTGTGTCCCACGTCCGATGGTCACGGTGGCAGTATAACCGACACGATTTTCCAATCTCCTTCATCACTTTTCACAGGGATTTGCTGAAGGGCAGAAAAGAGAGATAAAGATCGGTTTCACTCGCTATCTTCGAAGCATATACTCCCAGTGCCGTGACCTGAATTGTGGCCCGTTGTCCGAAGTCACACGCTACACAGTGCCAACCTCCCATAAGAAGTGATTTGCGAACACGGCATCTACTGCCTTCCCGGTAGCCCCACACAGCAGGTGAGGCAGACGAATTTTGACGTCAGCTCTACTGCCACAAAAATGTACGCAAATCCATTCCTAGAACGCACTTGCGGACCGAATAGATATACTGCTGCGAGATCCCTGAGTTTACTGGGAACGATCGGGTGTATTGGTGTGGCAAACGACACAGTGGGCAGCTTGACTTCCTGACAGGGCTTGCATACCCTAATTACTTTATTTATACACCGAAGCACATTATTAAAGTAACAGGTTTCCCGCAGTGTCTCCAAGCATTTCCTCGCACCAAAGTGACCGTAGCTCAGATGCACATACCACACGAGCTTGTTCACCAGTTCCTCTGGAATTGCTAACAGCCACCTGGAGTCATCCAGAGCTCGCCTCTTAAATAGGATGCCATTCCTGATAATAAAATACTGCCTGGTAGGTGCGTGGAATTTATCATGCCATTTCTCTTTGATGTCATGCATCACTTCGTCCTTGTCTTGCTCCGCCTAGTGATTCAGTGACATAATTCTCGAATGCCACAATTTGAAGGTATAAAACACTAAAATTGTTTTCATCAATAGCGTTATCCTCAGCGTGGGTGAGCCCGATAGGCATCCGAGTTAGAGCATCAGCTCTGATGTTGTTGTGCCCTGGAATGTACTCTACCGTGAAGTGGTATTCCTGGAGGAACACGGTCCACTGTCCGAGCCTACCATGATTCATCTTGGCGCTCATTAGGAATTGTAGTGCTCAGTGGTCGCTGTACACCCTAGTCGTGCGCCCAGAAAAATAGTAGCGGAATTTCTTGAGCGCCCAGACAATCGTCAGGGCTTCATGCTCTGTGACAGAGTAGTTCCGTTCACTCCGCAAGAGCACACGGCTGGCGAACGAGATAGTTTTCCAGTTGGACGAATCCTTTCCACCATCCGTCTGGAACAACACTGCTCCCAGCCCTGTCAGTGAATTATCTGTCATCAGGCCATACTCCTGATTTAAATCCAGATGCACGAGCAATGGAGCGTTAACCAATGCATTCTTTAATTCGTCAAACTCGCTCTGTGTTTGCTCATCCCACATCCAAACAGTTTTCTTACCCGTCAGAGCACACAAACGAGAGATGGACAAAATATTGAGATTTATAAATCTCTTGTAGAAATTGCCAAGCCCCAAATAACCCCTGAGCTGACGCTTTGACGTGGGCATCGCGCACTCTGCAGTCGTTGAAATTTTTTCGGGATCTGGATGAATACCTTCCGCCGACACAATATGACCCAGAAACTTTATGCTTTCGCCCCTGAACTGGGATTTGTCCAGATTCACAGTCACCCCCGCTTTCTCGAATACTTCGAGCAATCGGTTTAAAACCCAGTTTTCACATGACTGCTCTGCAATGAGGATGTCGTCCGCATACACAGTCACGCGCGCTTTTAGGTCCTAAAGTAGTATGCTATTCAGGCCTCTTATGAAGGCGGCTGAGGAAACATTCAACCCGAAAGGGAGACGTATAAACCGGTAGCAACTCCCATAGCAGGGAACGCAGTGTATTGCCTGCAAGACGAATCGAGCATAATTTGCCAATAGCTGTTTCAGAGGTCCACGGATGACAAAACTTTCACGCCATGAAACCTTTGCAGCAGTTACTCCAGTCCTTCTGGTCTATCTGTCTGGGACGTAAAGACCATATTTATTTGCATAGACTTGTCCCGCTTTGGCACAACGAGTAATGGCGAATTAGAGGAACTCCTAGCTCACTCTATTATACCCTGATCCAGCATCCTGCTTATTTCGGCTTCCACACTGCTCTTGTGCACCATTGGGATGGGGTGGGGCTTAACAAGCAACGGAAGATGCTCACACACCGTAAAGCGGTACAGCAATCCATCGATTGCCCCCCGGTGAATCCGGAAATACTCGGGCATGGCTTCTCAGAACGCGGCACAGTTCCACACGATTCGCTTCCGTGGCTCCTGCACCAGCAATACGCCTTTCCACACCGCTCGTGATAACATAGTTTCTGTCATGCTCATTAGGTTGTGAATCTAGGTCACTAATCAGATTGACCAGAACCTCCTGCTCAGTCCTAACGTGAAATTTCAGACAGCTCACCTCCTTGCGCAAAACACATTCCTCGAAAATTAGACTGACAGGGTTGCTCTCGGCAACGATAGTCATAACACCGCCAGCCACGTCGATTATGGCACGGGGGGCATTCATAAAGTCTGTCCCCAATATCATCGCCACACTCATTAGCGGCGTCACAAAAAAATTGAATTCAAACTCATGTCCTTGACAGACGAAGTTAACTCGATTCTGTACTTCAATTTGAACACTTTTTCCATATATCACGCCCCGGACTGTGGTTCCTCTCACCTGGAAAGTCAGCCAACTTCCCGTTTCCTCGACTTCCGAAACACTGCCTCACTAATAAGTGGAAAGGGGCTGCCTGTATCGAGTACACATCTAAGACTGACTCCCCGAATGTAAACAGACACGACTGGGTTTACTGCGGGCACCCCGACACTGCGGCCCTCCCTCAACAAATCTTCCCTAATATCGTCTTCCTCTATCAAATGCACATCAATAGCACCGGTCCTCATTAAGTTGACACCAACCAAGTCAGCCAATAGTCATTGACCTCTTTTGATTACGGGCATTTGGCGGATTGTGCCGCAGGTTCGCGGGATGAATTTCAACACC
The DNA here is from genome assembly GCF_021461395.2 of Schistocerca americana. Classification (NCBI taxonomy): domain Eukaryota; kingdom Metazoa; phylum Arthropoda; class Insecta; order Orthoptera; family Acrididae; genus Schistocerca; species Schistocerca americana. Next base: position 1,011,289,339 of record NC_060130.1, read on the forward strand.
CATTGGCGGACCACCCGTACTGTTTACAGCACCTCTGTTCTTGCTTGTTCGATAATTATTTTGTGGCCGGTCATGACTACCGCTCCTAGGTCCGCTATAATTGTGCCTAAATCTCTGCTCATTACCATATCTTCTAAACTCCCTGGGGTGTCTTTGATTACCATCGTTGGAATAATGGCCCTTTCGTTCACTTCTTTCAATTTCATGGGCCGTTAACCCTTTTAGGTGAAATCCTAAATGGGCCATGTGCTCACACAGTCCCTCAGTAACCCCTCTTCGTTGTATATTTATTTCACACCGTCCATGTGGACATTTCGTCATCTGCCGTATTTCGTCTGAATCCGATGACGACGAGGTAATCGTTTCCCTATTATTGTCACAGTTACGCGCTACTGCGTCTGAGATTCTGGATATTTCTTCTTGCATCTATCGGTGGGCCGTGTCTTGTTGCGTTTGCATATGCCCTTGCTCTCGCTCGAGGGCTATTATGGCCTTGCGGAGGGTTTCTACCAGCGTGCTAAGGTGGACCGGGCACTTAGCCGCAGTTTCCTCTATTCAGGACACAACAGCCGCGTGGTCACACTTGCATTGTTCTGCTAACACGCGGAAATCCCCGGCGGATCTTTGTCCTATTCAGGACTTAAGAGCCGCATGTTCACTCCGGTATTGTTCTGCTAGCATACGTAGATTCCCAGCGAACCTTTCTTCTTGATGACTAGCGACCCTCTTCTGAAGCAGAGATGCGTTGGTCAATGATCGCCAGTTTCTCCCCAACACCCTGTACTATTTCACTACTCAGTCTTTTATTTGCTTCCTCGATATCCCTCCTATTTTCTTCTGCTAGTTTTTTATTCGCTTCCTCGATATGTCTCCTATTACTGTCTAGTAATTGGCGTAGCATACTCTGTAATGAATTTGCATCTATCGACTGATTCGAAATCACTACAGCGAACTCAGGATGGACAACACTTGTACACGAGTTTTCCGTATTTCGTTCCTGGACGGACTCAAGGTTTTGGTCTCATCCTTCTTCAGGGTTATCGTCTGGCTGGCTTTCCCGATTGCAGCTCCCTGAACAGCTACGCGTCTCCATCATAAGGATAGTTACTCTGTGCTCTAAAATACAACAAGAATAATGCCAAAGTCTCGTAATGGACTCACAGTCCCCACAAAGCACCCAAAATTTACTATATTACACCGATACACGCCACAGGACAAGAATCAACCCACACTTGTGACACAATGGGATACTAAATCACAATGTCTGTACAGTAATTCATAAAGAAGATAAAACATGGAAGAAATAGCACACCTATATCCTAAATTCACGTAAATTCTGTGTTGCAGAAAGACAATATACCAATTACCACATCCAATTGAAAATAACTAATCCTCACTGCACAGCAGAAGATCTCTCTCTGGTTTACCGACATCTGTGAGCAGGGTAAGCCATGTGTAACTAACCTGCTTCTACGGGTTATTACGTTATTATTGGGTCGGTACCGACTCTGTGTAACTCACTTGGTTACTTCTTACTATTAAACTAAAGCATAGGCAAACGGTCGCTGCTGGCAGTCGTCATGCGGCATCTGTGATTAAATGGTGTAAGACAGCCGTGTACTTGACATCTTGGATATTCGGGAATCCAGCCGGATGTTCACGTCGTTCTCGCACAATATTTCAACAGCGTGCCTCGCTGTCTTCTTCAGGTGCTACCTGAGACTGGTCCTTGGCTGCTGCTGCTGCCTGACAGGGACAGATGAGCCCCTGTGGGTCGGTGGAGTCTAAGCCGGAAGGCTATTCCTCCAAACTGACGGAGCGTGTGATGTGTCCTGACTTCGTGTTTGATGTCCTGTCGCCGGCCGAAGTGGCCGTGCGGTTCTAGGCGCTACAGTCTGGAACAGCGAGGCCGCTACGGTCGCAGGTTCAAATCCTGCCTCGGGCATGGATGTGAGTGATGTCCTTAGGTTAGTTACGTTTAACTAGTTCTAAGTTCTAGGGGACTAATGATCTCAGAAGTTGAGTCCCATAGTGCTCAGACCCATTTGAACCATTTTTTTGATGTCCTGTCAGTCTTCTGGGACGGTGTTCTGGACGTGCTGGCAACTCAGTGGTCGCGAAGCAGGTGGGGCCATCTGGTTGCGTTAAGACGCTGCACCCGGTGGCCCAGTGCTCGAAGGAGCGGATTTTTGGACTGCACGTTCTTCTCGTAAAAGAGCCGTGAAGCCTGACGAAACCTGTCTCGAACAGCAGGGACATTGGAGATTCGGTTAAGGTGGCCGACGGGAAGTCCCGAGGGAGGTGCAATGCCAGATGTAGAATCCGGTTCTGAAGTCGCTGGAGTCGGTCAACGTGGGTCGCTGCAGCATTACCCCAAACCACAGCGGCGTAGTCGATGAGCGGGCGTATGACTGTAAGATAAAGTGCAACAGCCAGTTCTAGTGGGAGCGCAGGTGTCGGATTGAGGAAGGGGTAGAGCTGAGTCATTCTACCCCTGACCTTTTTGATGATGTCGTCGATACGGTGTCTCCACGTGAGCCCTCTACCCAGTGTCACACGCAGGTACTTGGCGGTATTGCCCCAAGGTACGGCGGTTCCCCTGATGGTGATCTGCAGTCGGTCTGCTGGGATATGCCTCTTGGTGGCGAGGAGGTCTTGCGTCTTAGCCCCATTGAAGCTGAGGCGCCACCTCATGGCCCACTGACTAAGTGTGTCAGCTGCTGCCTGCACGCATCATTGGAGCAGAGCTGCATTCACGCTGCACGTGTACATCGCCGTATTATCCGCGTAGAGGGCGAGGTGGACCCTGTCCACTCACGGCACGTCTGCGGTATACAGGATGTAGAGTATGGGGCCGAGGACGGAGCCTTCGGGAACTCCAGCCCTGACCCGGCGGCGCGTCGACAGGTCCTCCGTGCGTACACGAAAGCTTCTGTCAGCGAGGTAAGACTTTAAGAGACGGACATGTGGCAGGGGCACACCGAGGTCCAGGAGCTTGAAGAGAAGCCGCTCATGCCATACAGAATCGAACGCCCGTGAAACATCCAGAGAATGCTCGCCTGCCACTGGTCCTTGCTTTGATTCAGTCCAGTATTTATGCCTGGAAGGAGCTGGGCGCTCCATAATCGGTCCGCACCGCGTCGTGTGTTCCGTCTGCGGTCCGCGCCCGCCAGACGCGGCTACATTGGCCCTCTATGGTTGCCGGTGTTCCGACCACGGTCCGCGCCCGGCCTGGCCGTCTTCTGAAGTCGAGTTCATGATCTGGGGTGTGTCAGATATGGTCTCTAATGTCCGACACCTTGTCTCACGGCTATTCTCTCGGTCTCCACTTCTATTTCTTGTAGAATCCCGGAGTGTCCTGCGTTGAGTTTTCACAAGGTCAAGCGCTGGATTCCAGGCAGTGCTGATTTGGTATCCCGAGTCACAGTTGATTAGATTATCTGTGACCTTAATCTCAATGGCATCTTTAATGACATTATCCCAAAATCTTGAGGTCTGTGTCACAATCTTGGTGTCACTGTAATCCATTGAATGACCAAGTTCCATAAAATGCTCTGCTATGGCTGATTTAGTTGCCTGTCTGAGTCTGGTGTGTCTCTGCTGGCTTGTAGGTATAAGTCAGTGCGCGTAGGTTTGTGGTACACACTATCTGCCTTTCCCTTCTCTAGAACATCCAAGAACGGAAGTAGTCCATCCTTCTCCATTTCCATTGTGAACTGAATATTCGGATGGCAAGAGTTCAGATGTAGCAGGAATTCATCCAACTTCTCCCTACCATGGGGCCAGAAGATATAGGTATCATCCATATATCTAAAAAAGCACTAGGGTTGATACGTGGCTGAAGAGAGTGCCTCCTCTTCAAACCGTTCCATAAGTAGGTTGGACACCACTGGTGATAGAGGGCTGCCCATCGCCAACCCTTCTGTTTGTTCGTAAAATTGACCCCCATATAGGAAGTATGTTCCAGATGTGATATGCACATTTACTCACATGTGGTGTCAACATCTTCTTCAGGTATTTCGCAGTAGGATAGGTTGCTGCGCCAATATTGCTGACAATAGGCAGGAAAGGCAGATGGCACATTTGGACCCAGTGTGGTACCACAAACCTACACACACTGACTTATACCTACAAGCTAGCAGTTGCCACCATCCGGCACAGAAGAATGGAGTGCTCAAAACACTGGTCCACAGAGCACAAACTCTGTCAGATCCTGATAGTTTGGCCACAGAAATAGAACACTTACTCGCTTCCTGCACCGGGGTTCCCAGGTTCGATTCCCAGCAGGGTCAAGGACTTTCTCTGCCTCGTGATGACTGGGTGTTGTGTGATGTCCTTAGGTTAGTTAGGTTTAAGTAGTTCTAAGTTCTGAGGGACTAATGACCATAGATGTTAAGTCCCATAGTGCTCAGAGCCAGAACACTTACGATCAGTGTTCAGCAGGAATAGGTACTCCTCTAGAGATATACAGAAGGCACTTCAACCTGCTAATCAGCCAAAGAATCCAGAAGAAGAACCAGAAGAGGCAAAGAAGATGGCATACCTGCCATACGCTGGACCTATCTCTGCCAAAATCAGCAGGATTCTCCAGAAATATGACATCAAGGAGCATATTTTGCCCACCCACCAAAATTGGGGCTATGCTGGGGAATGTAGAAGATGACTTGGAGCTATGCAAGCCAGGTATTTACAACATACCATGCCAGTGTGGGATGTCATACATTGGTCAGGCCACCGGAACTGAGGACATCAGGTGTAAAGAACACCTGACACACCAGACTCAGACAGGCAACTAAATCAGCCATAGCAGAGCACTGTCTGGAACTTAGTCATTCAATGGACTACAGTGACACCAAAATTGTGACACAGACCTCAAGATTTTGGGACAGTGTCATTAAAGGAACCATTGAGATTAAGGTCACAGATAATCTAATCAACCGTGACTCGGGATTCCAAATCAGCACTGCCTGAAATCCAGCGTTTGAGCTTGTGAAAATTCAACGCAGGACACTCTGGGATTCTACAAGAAATAGAAGTGGAGACCGAGAGAACAGCCGTGAGACAAGGTGTCGGACATTTGAGACCATATCTGACACACCCCAGATCATGAACTCGACTTCAGAGGACGGCCAGGCAGGGCGCCGATGGCGGTCGGAACACCGGCAACCATAGAGGGCCAAAGTATCCGCGTCTGGCGGGCGCGGACCGCAGACGGAACACACGTCGCGGCGCGGACCGATTATGGAGCGCCCAGCACGAAACAGAAGTGGAAATCATAGTAACAGTCATGAGACGGAGTACCCAACATCTCAGATCGGGTCTGACACACCGTTGAGGACGGCCAAAACAGGCGCGGACGGCAGTCGGAACATCCACGACTGGAGTGGTCCATTGAAGTCGAGTCTGGCGGGCGCGAACCACAGTCGGAACACTCGACTCGGCGCGGACCGATTAGGGAACGCCCAGCACCTTCCAGGCATAAATACTGGACTCAATCAACCCAAGGACCAGTCTCAGGTAGCACCTGAAGAAGACAGCGAGGCACGCTGTTGAAATATCGTGCGAGAACGACGCGAACATCCGGCTGGATTCTCGAATATCCAAGATGTCAACAGATCGCCGAGAAAGCACGAAGAATTACAGCGTGTACTTGTTGCATTGTGTGTAAGTGGCATGAAGCGCCTTTGAGTCAACAAAATGTAGCGCTCGGAACTGTGACCGAATATTTAAATGAACCAGGTGCAAATGGAAATGCTTCTACATCTACATCTACATTCATACTCCGCAAACCACCCAACGGTGTGTGGCGGTGGGCACTTAACGTACCACTGTCATTACCTACCTTTTCTGTTCCAGTCGCGTATGGTTCGCGGGAAGAACGACTGTCGGAAAGCCTCCGTGCGCGCTCGAATCTCTCTAATTTTACATTCGTGATCTCCTCGGGAGGAATAAGTAGGGGGAAGCGATATATTCGATACCTCATCCAAAAACGCACCCTCTCGAAACCTGGCGGGCAAGCTACACCGCGATGCAGAGCGCCTCTCTTGCAGAGTCTGCCACTTGAGTTTGCTAAACATCTCCGTAACGCTATCACGCTTACCAAATAACCCTGTGACGAAACGCGCCGCTCTTCTTTGGATCTTCTCTATCTCCTCCGTCAACCCGATCTGGTACGGATCCCACACTGATGAGCAATACTCAAGTATAGGTCGAACAAGTGTTTTGTAAGCCACCTCTTTTGTTGATGGACTACATTTTCTAAGCACTCTCCCAATGAATCTCAACTTGGTACCCGCCTTACCAACAATTAATTTTATATGATCATTCTACTTCAAATCGTTCCGTACGCATACTCCCAGATATTTTACAGAAGTAACTGCTACCAGTGTTTGTTCCACTATCATATAATCATACAATAAAGGGTCCTTCTTTCTATGTATTCGCAATATATTACATTTGTCTATGTTAAGGGTCAGTTGCCACTCCCTGCACTAAGTGCCTATCCGCTTTAGACCTTCCTGCATTTCGCTACAATTTTCTAATGCAGCAACTTCTCTGTATACTACAGCACCATCCGCAAAAAGCCGCATGGAACTTCCGACACTATCTTATTGCTTGTGAAATTAACATGAGAAGATTAGGGTCGCCACCGACTCTAACCATACAACTAACCAAAGGTTTGGCCGAGTCGGAAAATAAATTAATTTGATCACAGACCAAAAACTCATAAAAGTACATACAGTGTGATATTGCTCATAGGGGATGTGATGTAGTTACTAGTATTGCCTGTGGACTGTTCACGAGAATCAAACATTTAAAATAAAATAGAAAGTACATGAACACTGTGCATAAGATCAGCTCCCAGCAAAACACCTGGAAATAAGACTTAATCTACAGCATTTGTGTTAAAATAAAAGGGAAAACTAATCACTGGACCTGTGCATAAGGAAACGCGTTGGATGTGCTAACGTGAACGCTACGATGTGAGTGGCTTAGGTGCAAAAACGTAACCTCGGAATACAAGAGAAAATTGTGGATAAAATCATTTATTCTTAAGGTATGGATGCGAGGCATGTACACAATTCCTGATAACATTAATTCCTAAAACATTAAAGAAAATCAGAGATACATTCACCGTTATAATCTAGACCTAAAATCATTGTTGTGAATCATTCATACAACTGCGGTTGCCTGATAACTGGTGGCAATGGCTCGTGAAACGGTACACGTTTCGCAGTACACCCGCGCACCCACGTGGTTTGTGGAGACGCAATTTCTAGGTATCGTGGCCAAGTTGCAACAATATCACATCACGCAATCGTGAACAGTTAACGTTCTTTAAAACACACATGAGATCGGACAGTTAGTAATGATGGTAGCCCAACAAACTCTAATGTCCAACCACGTGGTTGGCTCCCCACGTACGAAAGATACATAAAGGAAGGAAAATTCACGAGAAGGCATAGCTATTAATATTTAGAAAAATCAAAGCGTATACAGGCACGGCTGAGGGTGAACAGACATTCATACAGAAGTGAGGGCTCACTTCTTATAGATGCGACAAATTTACTAAAAGGAAAATCTGCTAAAGTTTTGCATTCCTTGCTGCCACAAGGTAAAGCAATCTTTCAGAGCTGAAAAGCGAGACCAAAAGCTAGCAGCTGTCCTCTCGCCAAGTAACAACCCGCCATGCGGTCAGTCTAACTCACCCTTTTTCGACTGGAGCACAGCTGTGGACGCTTCCCGTACCGGCGGCAGATGCTTCACTTTTTCTCCTCCAACCTCTTCCACGCTCCGTGTGGCCCGGAAAACCCAAAGATGCCATTTCCACCATCAACCTAATGCAGGCAGATTTCTCAAAAGTAGCGCAAACCTCTTTGCCTACTTGACCACTATGAGAGCTGGCTATTCCGTACAACTGCTGCTGAATCTGTATGACTATCGCAGACTTTCTGCAGCAGACTACACAACTGTCTAGCAACGTGACACACAACCACATTCATTCAGTTAGTTGTGGAAAAAGAGAAACAAGAAAAAGAAAGAGAAATGCTAGTGAAAGTGGGCTACCGGACTAATGAAAGGTGGCTACAAAGCCCTTCCATGCTTCCCATGTGAGTGTGTCAAATATGGGCCATATTTTTCATAAAAAACTAAATATTCGGAATTATGAGCTTGTCCTTAATATTAGACGTTATGAACATATGGCTGAGTCACTTGTTTGTTTGAATACTCATAACAGAAGTCTTTAAGATTTCAAACCACATAAAAACGCTAATTGTTCTTACTACCAAACACATTTTATATTTGTTACATTACTTACTGACATAATTTCCTACTGTGTTTCTTTGCTTCTAGTGCTTTTTTGTAATTGTCTGTACAGTTAATGTTACTACCAAAGCTATCCTATTCACAATTAGTTTCTACCCTCTAGGAAAGATTTTTTAAAACTGTCATTCAATACCTCCTCTGTGTTAAGCTCCAGATGTGACCTTCTATAAATACAAATGGAAGCTGGGTATCAGTTTGTCGTTTCTCTGGCCCGTGTTTCACTGTATTTCGTCCTGTGCTAATTTTCTTCATTTGGAATTTCACTTGAATTTGTTCATAGTTTCAAGGAATATGCGTTGAGCATTATGATCAAAAGAAATTGGCTGTTAGATTAAGAAAACAAAATTTCATGTAAGAGTAGGCTACTAGGAAGTATACTATGTTTAACCTAAAGTTCAGAAAATACGAACATTTGTTATTATTATAGTAGTATCTGTCTCTAAAAGATATGTAGAAAAAAGTTTACATGTACTCTTGTATTTTTTGAGCCAATAATTAAGCTATAATAGTATATTCTGGCAACAGGGCACAGAAAATAACTAAAGTAATATACAGTGAGCCACCTCTGTAGCTCAGTGCTCAGTGTGGCTCATTGCCATGTGAGGGACCAGTGTAATGTAATCAAGCCTATGACACTTTGGGAATACTATGATACCCATTGGTATCAATATCTTCCTTCATAAAGGAGAGTTAATAGAAAACTATGTCCACAAGAATTAATTATTTCAAGCTTAGATATTTACATTTCATTTAGTTAGAACAATATTGAAGTTGAATACAAAATTTCGTAAATTCAGTTCTATTAAATTTTGCTACATATGTATCAGATATAGGGTCTGATAAAGATGTAAATACTTTTCTTAGTATAGTATCTTTGGTCTTCATCATGTACAGGTTTGATGGGAAGTTGGGGTGAATGGTGGTCAAGTCGTCCTGTGAGACTTCAGAAAGCAGATGTATTGCTCGAATTGTTAGTTCAAAACTGTGTCATCATAATACATGAAAAGTTTCAGAATACAAACAGTTAAAAGGTCAGATACGACATTTCGTAATCGTTCATCAGTTAATTTTGTACATAGTAGACCAGTGTATGGACGTTATCATGCTTCTAAAGGCAATGAAGCCAACATTAAGATAATCAGCTACGGAAGAACTGTGTATCTTAGTATGTGGATATGTCCTTCAGTGCAACTCATTTCAAAATAATGACTAACGTGCGGTTCGAGGACAAGCCATCGAATATGCGGCATTTAAGAGGCACATTACACCGAATTGGATTCCTGTGCTGCCAAAGATTTTCCCTTGGTGGGAGAACTAGAACTGGGTGCACTCAACCTTATGGTGCCAATTGAAGAGCTACTTGACCAAGTGGTGGTGACAAAAGCCTGCTAAAAGTACAAAAGCCAGGTGAGCAGTGTATTGCTTCCACCACTTCATAGCACATCCAGCAATGCTACTGGCAGAAGATGACACTGTGCTCGGTCGGTTCCAATTGGCCCGTCTGTGGTTACTATTATACAGTGACTTGCATAAAACGTAACATCCATTTTACTTCGTGTATGGTTCAAGATATCGAAATGAGATTTTCGGAAAATAATAGTACACAGGCATCACATAACTTCGTTGCATCTCAATTCGTTTGACTCCTCTAGTCTTCTTCTGCTTCTTATTTCGTTAGCATATATCCCATATAGGACGAGGTTCTCTGTACTCAGAATTTGGTAGCCGGCCGCTCTGGCAGAGCGGTTGTAGGCCCTTCAGTCCGGAACCGCGCTGCTACTACGGTCACAGGTTCGAATCCTGCCTCGGGCATGATTGTGAGTGATGTCCTTAGGTTAGTTAGGTTTAAGTAGTTCTAAGTCTAGGGGACTGATGACCTGAGGTGTTAAGTCCCATAGTGCCTAGAGCCCTCAAAATTTGGCAAATATGTGTTATTAAGCTGTGTGCTTGGATGCCCTTTCCGTCGTTGTAGTCGTCAGTTACCTCTGGGGGTGGGGAGTCATGTATGTCACATTTCTGTTAATTGTGTAATCTTTGTTTTGTGTGTGATTGTATATTAACTGTTTGTGTATCAAAACTGTTATTTGTAATTCTGTCAGAGTCGCAGTGAGAAATGTTCTTTATTTTCAGTGACTATTTTCAGACATGACATCTGCAGCAAATGTTGATAGTGAACCGAACAACTTCCATGAAGGGAGTGAAGATCTTTTACTTGAGTTTGATATTGGTCTTTCCAGTATATGTGCACACTTGTTTGTACTGTGTTTGACATACGAATAAACAATTGAATTACATCAACTACTTGAGTTTCTCTGCTGAGTTGAGTAGCTGGAACCCACATTGGTGAACCCAAATCTTTTTCGTTCTTCGATTATGAGTTTTGTGTTTTCATTGGCGGAAGCAAAGGATAGCCTACCATGGGGTGAATCAGCCACTGTGTTTCTTGCATATACACCTAACTACGATTACGCACCACAGATGCTGTCAATGATGTAACTGATAGTTGCAAGTGAATATGCACGGAAACAGATGCAGCCAGTCTAACCTTCATTGGACCTCAATGGCAGGAAACGCACACGCTGGCGCTGGCACACACACAAAGGTATATTTGTTTCCGAGTTTTGCCAGCTGCATTACGCTATGCTTTACTCCCTCCAAAGCCAGATCTACCTCGCTATGTCTCACTGTTGTGCCTTCTACTCCTCTATTGTTATTCACCCTCAGCAGACAGTTATTCTCTGAATGTGGCAGGTTCCCAAACCTACCTCAGTTACAATACAGCCTTAAAAAGTAGTTCACAGTGGTGGACAATCTGCTGGACATACATGACACTCTCGATGACGGTGCCCAATTCATCTAACTTGTCAGCCATCTCCACGATTTCACCGACCTAATCAGTGACTTATTTCTGTGCCCTACACCACACCATAAGTGTGCCACACTGAAGTATGTCATCATTGACTGTCAGCTGCAACAGATAGTCAATGATGACAGACTTCAGTGTGGCACATTTATGGTGTGGGGTAGGGCACAGAAATAAGTCACTGATGAGGTCAGTGGAATCGTGGAGATCTTGGTTGATAATCGACTTCGCAGTTTTGATGCCATCTACATGCACAAGTGGGCCCAGAGGTCATGCTCGACATCATTTTATGGACACTGTGGCTAGTGAAACTTCCACATCAGCTATAGCTCCAGCTTCACTTTCATCATCAGACACATTGGAAACTAAACTTCGGCCTGTAGATCAGGCTGACAGAATTATTCACCATAGACAGTTACTTTTGACCACATGTACACCAGCAGATGACAATGTTGGCAGCAGTGTACACACTCTCCACCACCTCTGATATGCTTGGGTGGCAGGAACCATGTGAGAGCAGCCATGATACATGAAAACAACCTGTGGCCATCTGGCGCCCAACACTGGGTACTAAGTTCACTAAATTCCTGATTGCTGATGACCTCTGCCCACGCTTCACCCAAAGGTGCAGCCAATCTCAAGTGGAGTGCAACAGATGGGATGGGTGACACCTGCCTCACTCCCCATCCTGCCTACCCACTTTTCCTGTTTCACGTTACATTCGGTGATACAGAAAGAAACTGCTGCCCGCCCTGTGCCTTCCTAAACTTTGCACACTGACTAGTCTAGACGCCTGGCTCGCTACATCTCTGTATGTCGCCCTCACAGGCAGGGATCGGCAAACAGTGCCACAACATCTAGTGGAAGACACTATGTCTTGGATCTCATCAGTAGTCTTCACTTTCTCACTGACACAGGGGTGGATGCCAATGTCATTCCCAACACTTGTGTGCTCCTACACACCCTTGCGCAAAGACTCCCTTTATGTGCCACAACAGATCCCACATTGGTGTTCATAGTGCAGCCGAACTTCAGGTCCAGCTTACACCAGGATGGACTTTACCTTTATGTTCCACGTAGCTGACATCAATGAACCAGTACTTGGGATCGATTTCCTCAAGCATTTTAGCCAATTCGCGGATCTACAGACAGCATCCTTACTGCACCATGCTTCTGGCACTCGCATCAGCCCTTCTGCCCCCCCCCCCCCCCCCCAACTTCTGTTCGCCTTCTATGAGTGCTCTACACTGACTGCTCTCCTCACTTCCTCACTGGCTGAGCTTATGATTGAGCGCTCCAAGATTGGTGCCCTACATGCTCACAATGTCTAGCTGAAACAGATGATTGACGCCACGTCAGAGATACTGTCACAAGCTCACTGCGTGCTCCCCTGCTTCACAAGCTCGCTGCTGGCACACCCACTGCAGCGGACATGGCCCAACTGGGGCCTCAGCATCCATACACTGAGGTTAGTGATATTCCGTTTCCCAGTGTCTTGTTCCACTGTGTGTCCTTTCCACGCAAAGACAACTGTGTTCCTTCTACACTCGAGCGAGATGCGCTATTAGGCATGATCACTATAGGCAGCTGCCACAGGACAACCACAATAGAAGGCCTTCCCATGCACTAAAAGGCTCGCTGTGTCTCACAAAAAAAAAGTCCGCTCCTGGTAGCTGAGTGGTCAGTGCAACGGAATGTCGTACCTAACAGCCCGGGTTCGATTCCCGGCTGGGTCAGAGATTTTCTCCGCTCACGGACTGGGTGTTGTCTTGTCCTTATCATCGTCATTTCATCCCCATCGACATGCAAGTTGTTGAAGTGGTGTCAACTCGAAAAACTTGCACCAGGCGAACGGTCTACCTGACGGGAGGCCCTAGCCACACGGCATTTCCATTATTTCCATTTAAAAAAAAATCACACGAAAGCAACTGTTAACGACCTTTTAAATGTGGGTATCATACACCTCTGAGAGGGTAACTGGCCGTCACCCATGCACCATGTGCCTAAGAAAGATGGTTCATTCCGTTTGTGTAGTGACTATTGGAAACTAGATGTTTGCACCATTATTGACAACTGTCCTATCCCCCACATTTAGGACTTCATCCATTTGCTTAATGGGGCACAAGTGTTTACCGTTTTTGATTGCCAGAAAGCATACCTTCAGATCTCTATGTTCAAAGACGACATTGCTAAAACGGCAATCATTACACCATTCAGCCTCTTCGTGTTCTGCTTAATACCTTATGGCTTGAAAAACGTGGCTCAGGCGTGGCAAAGGTTCATTGACTCTGTCTTGTTCAATCTCCCATACTGCTACACCTACCTCGACAATATCCTTATCTTTCTCCACTCTGTTGAGGAACATGGTTACCACCTGTTTCAGGTTAAGGCTGCCATAAGTGACGACGGCTTAGAAATTAACCATGACAAACTGTAATTGGGTTGCAGAACTGTAACCTTTCTCAGTCACATTGTCACCAATAACAGCATCCGTCTGATGTAAAACACATTGATTTCATCCATGCTTTCCCCATACTCACACTTACCACGATTTGTGCTGTGTTCTCGGTATAGTAAATTTCTACCAAAGACATTAGCCCCATGCTGCCTCCATCTAGGTCCCAATCACATATGCTCTGGCTGGGAGAAACACCTCAGCGAAATGAAAGATCATGTCGTTGGATGAAGTGATTCTAGCATTTAACGGACTCAAGACTGCACTTTAGAACACTTTTACGGTCACGCACTCAGTCCTAAATGCAATTGTCTCTGTCACAGTTGATGTGAGTGACACCTCAATGCCGGCCGAAGTGGCCGCGTGGTTCTGGCGCTGCAGTCTGGAACCGCGAGACCGCTACGGTCGCAGGTTCGAATCCTGCCTCGGGCATGGATGTGTGTGATGTCCTTAGGTTAGTTAGGTTTAACTAGTTCTAAGTTCTAGGGGACTAATGACCTCAGCAGTTGAGTCCCATAGTGCTCAGAGCCATTTGAACCATTTGACACCTCAATGAGTGCTGTTCTTTGGCATACAAGCCTACCATTCCAGTTCTTCTCAAGGAAACTCACAGATTCCCAACACAAGTGGTCAGCATTCAACCTTGAGCTAATCCCGATTTATGAAGCCATGAGATACTTCCATGGTGCCATTGAATGGCATGCGATCATAATTTTTACACACTATAAGCCACTTTCTGATGCTGTTAGCAACCCAGCACAGGACCTACCTCTGAGGAGATTCCACCACACGAATCTGATTAGTCAGCATACCAGCAACATTCGTTACATATGGGTGGCAGACTATGTGGCTGTGAATACCCTTTCCTCAGTGAACGCCATCACTTCTCCTTTGGAGCTGTACGAGCTGGCACGGCAACATGCGGACAACAGACTTCAAAATCTATGACAGGCACCTAACTTGGCGCTAACCTTGGTGTCCCACTGCCTTCCTGGTCTCTTCACTCCATATATTACGTAATGTGTCTACGGGTAACATCCACAACCTCATCCCAGTCCCTCTCCGACGGACAGTTATTCGGGTATACGTGATCTCATGCACCCAGACGTCAAGGCTACAACACACCTTATCATGGAGCATTTCGTTTTGCCCAACATGAAAGACGACTGCTGTACATGGATATGTGCTTGCATTCTATCTGAATCAAGCGAGGTTGGACGTCACACACAACCAATACTGAGGATATTTGACATGCTGAAGGGATGCTTTAGAAATGTGCACCTCGATATAGTGGGCCCAATTCCCACCTCCGAGGGGTATAGGTATACTTTTTCAGCCATCAACTGGGTAACCAGGTGGGTCGAGGCCGTATTTCTTTCGGACATCATAGCTGATTTAGTCGCACTCACTTTCGTGTCTAGGTGGATTGCACACTTTGAGTGTCCTTGTCTACTACCACTGACCAGGGACGACAGTTCGAATCTTTACTCTTTGCTAAATTGTGTGACTTGTGCAGTGTCGACAAGTTCCATACAACTGTGTATCATCTGCAGAGCAACAGGCTTGTAGAATGTTGGCACTGCATGCTCAAAGCAGCACTAATGTGCCATGGTGGTTGCTGGTCAGAGGCCCTGCCATGGACCTTACTTGGCATTCACTCTGCCCACAATGATGACTTGAACACTTCTCTAGATGATATCCTATACGGGGAGCCTCTGGTGCTATTGGCTAAGTTTGTGGAAGACTCCGAGATACCACTGCAAGCTCACACTTTAGGACGAGCTCCCTACCCTAATCGAGCTCACCTGCTCACATAACACGAACATATTCAACCCAACCTTGCAGCTACACACCATGGGTCACTGCAAATTCATCATGTTATGCGATGACACAGTTTGGGTGGCACTTCACTCGCCATAATCAGACCTACACAGAATACTTAGCCATGCGAGTAACACCATAGACATTTTACTCAATGGCGAAACGCCAGATGGTTTCCATCAACAGAGTAAAACCTGCTTGCACCCTGGACGATAGGCCCTCCTTGGCTACTGCTACTGATGTGGAACTGATATACGACGCGACGACATCCCTGCCTCGTGTGTTGTGTGATGATGACTCTGCTCCCTGTGACATCTTCCCCCCCCCCCCAGTGTGTGCCACAACACTGTCGCTTCATGTGATGCTTCCCCTCTGGCAGGTGTAGTTAGGGTACACAAGTACTCTTCGCCTTTTCCCCCTTTCTTCCCCCTCCAGTGCTTCTGTATTCACAGTCGACGTCTCCAACTTTCATATCGAGGAACGCTCCATCCAACTGTGCAATGACATGATCTTTGGGTTTTCTGCACTGATGCTCACACACGATGACTCATCCTGCGCCCACATCACTTTAGTTCACTCATTCGAAATACCGGTCGACATCGACGAGTAAAACATCATGGCCAGAGCTATCAGAGATGATCGCCTCCCCATTACTGTTCCGCTACTTGCGCCTTCTCAGTATCTTGGGCACTCGACAGATATAGCCCTTTCCTATGCGAGTCGATGCCTAGAACCCCCGTTTGTCTCCAAGACTATGTTGTTCAGGCATTTGCGTCCTCGACCTCTATCACCGAGAAGCAGCCCAGCTTGCTTTCCTTTGGGACTGGCCGTGACACAGCTGGTCATACAAGCTTCTGTATTCACTGTCGATGTCTCCAACTTTCATATCGAGGAACGCTCCATCCAACTGTTCAATGGCATAATCTGTGAATTTTCTGCTCTGATGCAAACACATGATGACTCATCCGGGACCCACATCACTTTACTTCGCTCATTCGAGATATCAGTCGACACCGACGAGTAAAACATCATGGCCAGAACTACACTACTGGCCATAAAAAATGCTACACCACGAAGATGACCCGCTACAGATGCGAAATTTTACCGACAGGAAGAAGATGCTGTGATATGCAAATGATTAGCCTTTCAGAGCACTCTCAAGGTTGGCGACGGTGGCGACACCTACAACGTGCTGACACGAGGAAAGTTTCCAACCGATTTCTCATATACAAACAGCAGTTGACCGGCGTTGCCTGGTGAAACGTTGTTGTGGTGCCTCTTGTAAGGAGGAGAAATGCGTACCATCACGTTTCCGACTTTGATAAAGGTCGGATTGTAGCCTATCGCGATTGCGGTTTATCGAATCGCGACATTGCTTCTCGCGTTGGTCGACATCCAATGACTGCTAGCAGAATATGGAATCGGTGGGTTCAGGAGGGTAATACGGAACGCCGTGCTGGATCCCAACGGCCTCGTATCACTAGCAGTCGAGATGACAGGCATCTTATCCGCATGGCGGTAACGGATCGTGCAGCCACGTCTCGATCCCTGAGTCAACAGATGGACGTTTGCAAGACAACAACCATCTGCACGAACAGTTCGACGGCGTTTGCAGCAGCATTGACTATCCGCTCGGAGACCATGACTGTGGTTACCCTTGATGCTGCATCACAGACACGAGCGCCTGCGATGGTGTACTCAACGACGAACCTGGGTGCATGAACGGCAAAACGTCATTTTTTCAGATGAATTCAGGTTCTGTTTACAGCATCATGATGGTCGCATCCGTGTTTAGCGACATCGCGGTGAACTCACATTGGAAGCGTGTATTCTTCATGGCCATACTGGTGTATCACCCGGCATGATGGTATGTGGTGCCATTGGTTACATGTCTCGGTCACCTCTTGTTCGCACTGATGGCACTTTGAACAGTGGACGTTACATTTCAGATGTGTTACGACTCGTGGCTCTACCCTTCATTCGATCGCTGCGAAACCCTACATTTCAGTAGGATAATGCATGACCACATGTTGCAGGTCCTGTACAGGCCTTTCTGGATACACAAAATGTTCGACTGCTGCCCTGGCCAGCACATTCTCCAGATCTCTCACCAACTGAAAACGCCTGGCCAATGATGGCCGAGCAACTGGCTCGTCACAATACGCCAGTCACTACTCTTGATGAACTGTGGTATCGTGTTGAAGCTGCATGGGCAGCTGTACCTGTACACGCCATCCAAGGTCTGTTTGACTCAATGGCTAGGCGTATCAAGGCCGTTATTACGGCCAGAGGTGGTTGTTCTGGGTACTGATTTCTCAGGATTTATGCAGCCACATTGCGTGAAAATGTAATCACATGTCAGTTCTAGTATAATATATTTGTCCAATGAATACCCGTTTATCACCTGCATTTCTTCTTGGTGTAGCAATTTCAATGGCCAGTAGTGTACTAGAGACAGTCGCCTCTCCATTACTGTTCTGCTACTTGTGCCTTCTCAATATCATGGCCACTCGACAGATATATCCCTTTCCTGTGTGAGTCGATGCCTAGAACCCCCGTTGGTCTCCGAGACTATGTTGTTCGGGCATTTGCGTCCTCGAACTCTATCACTGAGAAACAGCCCAGCCTTTCTTTCCTTTGGGACTGGCCATGACACAGCTGGTCATACAAGCTTGCCACATGGTCCTTCCAACGCCAGCCGATCACCACATCAACCTACATGGATTGGCACCTGCCTTGTCGGTTCCTCAGCCTCTCCGTGCTCTACGCTGCCACAGCAATGATGGGGTGGGGGGGGGGGGGGGGTGGGGGGGGGGGTGCTCTCCTTGGTGCCTATCGACAGTGATCCAAACAACTTCGACGAAGGAAGTGAAGATCTCTGACATGAGATTGCTTTGGATCGTTTCAGTAGGCATGCATGCTTGCTTGTAGTGTGTTTAAGACATGAATAAATGATTGAGTTTCATCGACTAGTTGCTTTTCTGTGTCTGTCTCCACCGAGTTTAGTAGCTGAAACCAACAAGTAGATCGCTATCGCTGTAAGTATTGAAATTTAATACAACAAATACATTTGCAAATAGCCGCAATCGGTAATCATGAGCAACACATACAAAATCATCTACAGCATATTATCAGTGCTTCTTGTCAAACTGCACTTGTATCTTTCTTTCCGAGACAGAAATTGCATAAATTGGAGAGCAGCCGAGCATTTGCCTAAACAAGCGTGGGAAACTGCCAAGAAATCACACTTAGGCCAGCCAGTGCACCAGCCAAAATCGTCAGCCGTCTGGATGGGTTTCATCCAATTGTGATTGACCTTCCTGTCTCCCAAGGTAGTGCACTGCGCATCATTATTCCTTTTTTCCTCATTCATTTGCTATAGTTTTTTATGGTTTCTTCGTTCATCAGTTACATTCAGTATCTCTTGTGTAATCCAAGGATTTCTATTGGGCCTTGGCTTCTTACCTATTTACTCCTCTGCTGCTTTCACTATCTCATCTCTCAAAGCTACCATTTGTCTTCTGTTGTATTCCTTTCCCCTGTTTCAGTCAATCGTTGTGTGTAATGCTCCCTCTTAAATTCCCACCAACGTCTGATTCTTTCAATTTATTCAAGTCTCATCTCCTTCATTTAACAAATTTCTGCAATTTCTTTAGTGTTAATCTGCAATTCATAATCAATAATCTATGATACGAGTACATATTCGCCCCTGGAATTGTTTTGCTGGAAAACCTTTACAATCCCTCTTTTACCATTATGTAATATATACTATATGGTCAAAAGTATCCGGAACCTGGCTGAAAATGACTTACAAGTTTTTGGCGTCCTCCATCAGCAATGCTGGAATTCAATATCGTGTTGGCCCACCCTTAGCCTTGATGACAGCTTCCACTCTCGCAAGTGTATGTTCAATCAGATGCTGGAAGGTTTCTTGGGGAATGGCAGCCTATTCTTCACGGAGTGCTACACTGAGGAGAGGTATCAGTATTGGGACAAGGCCAGGCCACCCCAAACTACCGTCCTCCAAGATGGCGGCGATGAAATCAGCTAATGTCACCATCCAAGAAAGCGGCCATGACGTCATTCAAGATGGCGGCTTTTGGCGGGAAGTTTGAATTTTGGCAGGAAGATAGGTCAATGGGTCTACCTCCATTAATGTAACCCACCCTCCCCTACAAAATGACAGGAACTTCAAATTCCATCACGGCAATGAAGCCTCTACTAATGTAAGAAAAATGGCGGGGAGATAGGTCAATTCGGCTACCTCCACTAACCCAAATCATCCGACCGCCACCTCTTCCTAGGCATTGGCGCGAAGTTTGAATTTTGGTGGTAAAGAAAGGTCACTTGGGCTCTCTCTACTAACATAAGAAAATGGTGGGAAAGAAAGGGCAGTTGGGCTACCTCCACTAACCAAAGTCATCCGACAGCCACCTCTCCCTAGAGATTGGCGTGAAAAGGACTCAGTCTGTGCTGGGCTATTGGAGAGAGGAAGGAGTGTACTTTATTTATTTTGTAACAATTTATTTAGGGATAGATTTTAAAGATAGTGTATTTATCACAGTGATACAGAACACACACTCTGACATGCTTGGGGTCACGCACTGCAAACCACTCATAAATAATGCAATACATTTATGTCCAGAGAGCCAAACATCTCGTAAATTGAAAAAATAATAATCCATCTAAAAGACTCTGCAAACATGCTTGCTAATTGTCAACTATAAATATCACGCACCAGTCTTTCTTTAAACAACTTGAGGCACTGCCGCCATTCAGTGTGTTCGCAACGAGGTCCAGAGTCCAACCGATCTAGTACACAGTACCACCACCAGAGGGCACTGTCGTCCATTCTGTGAAGTAATGCTAGATGGCGGCGATGACGTCACCTGACGACGTGATCCGAGACGGTGGCCGTGACATCAGCTGATGACACAGGTGCCGTTTTCTAGTACGGCGGATTTCGGCGGGAAACAGTGTGTTCACCACAAGGGCCGGACCTAGTACACAGTACTGCCGCCAGAGGGCGCTGTCGTCTGTTCCGTGACATAACCCGAGATGACTATCTGGAGGGGAAAGTGACTCAGCCTGCGCTGGGCTGCTGGAGAGAGGAAGGAGTGTACTTTATTTATTTTGGAACAATTTATTTAGGGATGGATTTTGGAAGATAGTATAGGTATCACACTGATACAAATCACAGGATCTGACATGCTTGGAGTCACGCCACACAGCCCACAGACCTCTAAACTACTCCTAAATAATGCACTACAGACACGCAAACAACTCCTAAATTACCGCAATAATTTCAGTACAAACATGCAAACTAGTCCTAAATAATGCAGTACACTGATGTGCAGTCACGAAATCAACTGCCCAAATAATGCATAGCACAACCTATAGACCTAGTAGCCAAATAAAGCAAACGACAAGCAAACAACATGCACAGCACAGCCACTGCACGCCGCCCCCTGCCCACTGGAGCCTACCGCACGACCGCACACACTCCCAGAAGTCAGGATGCACAGATGCCTGCTCTGATCCCACAAGTGAGGTGGCAACATCCCTTTCGTACTTGGTACCTGAGAAATTCCTCTCGAAATACATGTTCATCTAGATACCATTGCTGATGTGACTGGACGGAAGTGAAGACCTATTTGCAGATCACGTCACTGCCACGAGCCACCACCGGACGCAAGCCGGCGCGAGCCGGCACTGTCACTCAGCTGCAGATGGCATATGAGAGTTCATCCGTTGTTATACGGTCGTCACGTGTCTATCTAAATAAGCACCCACGTGTTTACCATCGGTGGTGTGTTGACGCATAGGTGTGGTGTGGGTCCAGCGGGAGCACCGTCCACCATTATTTTCTGCAGACAGGATATTCAGCGGTAAAATTATTTTGCACAGATCGCTAAATTACACTAACAGTTAAACCCACAGAAGTTGTCTACAGATCACCAAATACATACAAGACTCACAAGAATATTGGAAGCCAGGAACATATTTAGCAGTGTAACTACAATTAAATATTATGATTGCTCCCACAGTCTGAAACCGATCGATGTACATCTCCTCTTGATGGCTGTGGTTCTGGAACGAATCTCAGTATCTATAATTTTCCACGTAAAAAATCTCACACCCTCATGGTTATCCCTGAGTTGAATCTATACATCCCTCACGATAGGACACACACTGATCTTCTCCGGTCATGCCACAACATAAGCCACAGTAACTTTACACTTCAATATATACACATTTTTACAAACAGTGCAGTTATCTTTTATATCTGTGCAGCACCCGAAAAAATTATGGAATGCTATACTCACACTGGCTATATGTCTCGATTCTCCTTAGTCCTAGTAAATTATCTGATGAAGTCTTACATTCGACGCTTCTAGAAGATGCTGCATCCTGTCGAGATCCTCTCAAACAAGTGTTATGAAGGACTGGTGTCCAGCACTACTTGTGATAATGGATACCGCACCCATGGATTTAATGCTTGGAAGGACATCACCGACATAGGTTGGTGTATTGCAGTCATGTTCACTATCGATAGACAAACAAGGAAAATGCGAATTCGTTCTTCCTCGCAGTCCTAACGTGACACCGGGTCCGTCACGTCTTACCCTTCCTGCTTTCAACATACACAAACGCTTTCACCACTATGTATAGACTCCTATATCCCAGCACAAAGGATGTCTTGTGAATGAATGGGGGATTATGATTGGCTCTTATCGAATTTACCCGCCGAATTACTGATGCCGCCGGTCTGGAAGAACCGTCCGACTTTTTTTTTTCTTTCTGCAGACGAGACTTACAGCGGCAAAAAAATTATTTTACGCTGATCGCCGTATTGCACCGACACCTAAACCTTGCAAAGTGCCCTACATATCATCAAATATGGAAAGACTCTTACTCAATTACACTGCTCTCCCAGTGAGGACAAGATCTCGAATATTAGAGCACGAAACCGATCTCCAACCCAGCAATTTAACACCATGTACTGTGTCGATGTAGTAAACATACAATTCGTATTCTGTGACATACAAAACCAGCCCACCTACATCATTCGTACATATACCACAAAGACAGACAGCACCGTATATGAAACTTCCTGGAAGATTAAAACATGTGCTGCACCAAGACTCGAACTCAGGACCTTTGCCTTTCGCAGGCAAGTGCTCTACCAACTCAGCTACCCAAGCACGACTCACACCCCGTCCTTGAGCTTTACTTCTGCCAGTATCTTGTCTCCTACCTTCCAAACTTTACAAAAGCTCTCCTGCAAACCTTGCAGAACTAGCACTCCTGAAAGAAAGGATATTCATCTACATCTACATTTATACTCCGCAAGCCACCCAACGGTGTATGATGGAGGGCACTTTACGTGCCACTGTCATTACCTGTTCCAGTCGCGTATGGTTCGCGGGAAGAACGATTGCAGGAAAGCCTTTGGAAGGTAGGAGACGAGAGATACTGGCAGAAGTAAAGCTGTGTGGACGGGATGTGAGTCGTGCTTGGATTGCTCAGTTGGTAGAGCACTTCCCTGCAAAAGGCAAAGGTCCTGAGTTCGAGTCTTGGTCTGGCACACAGTTTTAATCTGCCAGGAAGTTATATCACAGCTCACTCCGCTGCAGAGTGGAAATCTCATTCTAGCACCGTATATACCCCTCACAGCACAAGATATGTCCCTGTGAGGTCCGCAGTCATCCATTCCCGACGGGTGACCAGAGCGCCCTCAGTGGACCAAAGTCACTCTCAGAACTGTTCTACAAATTCGGACTCATTCCCCCTCGGCACAAACGCGTTACTGTTTCTGGTCTGAACCTGCTTCCTTGCTTGCTTTTCTACACCCATCTCCAGATTCTGGGATTACAAGAGCACATGTATTTTCGCATGATTTGCCATAATATTACACCATTTTCGCTCTACTTTTCGATATCAAGCACACAGCAGTAACCTACCAATCGCTTGCGCAACATAATTCCGAAGATACAGACTGGAAATTATTTCTCTTCAAAGCCCAAACATTAGCGAGAAGGAGCGTGCTCTAGACCACTAAGTAACTAGAAAATTATGGCATCTGCGAAGACCTTTGCTTGAGAACACGAAACAAATAGAGTAAAATGATCTTTCCACTCGCGAATACCGATGTCGGTGATGTAACAGATTCCAAATCATCCCTATAATTTACAAAGTCAACTAAGGTGTTTCTCATGTCTAGAGAACTGGCAAACATGTCTTCCACCTGCTAGACGCACACACCACAATTTCTTCTCTCAACTAAATAAAGAAGTCAAATGTGAAGAAGCAGTCAACTGAACAATTTACATGGGAGGGAACAATGGCCCAGTGCAAACCTGTGTCCATATTCAATCTTCTCAAATTTCCACTTGATCACGAAAGCTGCCCAACACATACTAAGTATTAGTTCGGTATTCAACTGTCTAGAGGACAATACGGTTAATTCATCTACATTCATCCACTCCAACAGGCCTCTCCATTCTGACAGCTCCTACCATTAACGGGAAACGTGAATCTTCCCTGCACAGGTTTTCGGCGCTGAATTCCGAGCACGCACAGGTAGAATCATCCTTCTAAGAAATCGGTCACATATATATTCTATTCGTGTTCTTACAACTAAATGGTACGATTGCAGTCTCAGTTGAATGACATTCGACAATGAGTGAAGTATCGGAAATACATTCCGTTGTTGGCCGTGGCTCTGGAAATAGAAATATCACTACCATTCTTATGACTTGACATACTCTTCCCTTTGCTATCACAGTACTCGACGTCAAATCCATATCTTCCTTTGCACATGTCGGAACACAAACACATACTTTATAAGCCTGATGCTCAAGACGAACCTATCATGCACCCCCTACTACTAACTATAATACTTCGTCAATAACTGATCGCTGGTGATACGAAACAATACTTACCGAAAATCAACTACAGGTGGACATGTCTCACAAGTTTTTCTTGTGAGTGATACCACTGTGTCTTAGAAAGATAGGCGTAATCGTCTTATATGCTAAAAACCCGATCACAACAACTACTCTATTTTACTGTCACAAGCGCTCTTGGTTCTACAGGTGCACACAAGTATCCATGTTAAAGGCTATACTTGCTTTATAAGTCGAGGTACGACGTTACCTCTGAAGGAGATGGTTTTTTGTCCATACAAATACCGAGACGGTGATCGCTGGAGTGTATATTATCAGACCAGCAGACCGATTATACGTAGCCCTCGATGCAACCTCATGATAAAACATCTGAATTTTGAAAGTGATTCGGCTAAGGAACGTGGTATGTAAGCGGTATTTGCGACTCCCTCACGCCGCCCCAGCTAGATATGTCTATAGTATTTGTAGCGTATTCTGCCTTGATATTATGTCAGAGGTTCTGCGATATATCCACTGAGTTATAGGCGATGACTGATGGAGAAGGATCACAAACAGTAGCAGTAGATGGTGTGCTGATTGAGGTCGCAAGAAATGTACACTAGCTTTTCAGATGTCTTGTGTTCCACTACCCGCTAGAAATGATGTCTATGATTTGAGAATCAAGTCTTTCTATTCAACCACATACCTGCGTTGGATCCTATGGAGTAGTCCGCTAATGATTACAGTCACTAGTGAATCATATTTCTGGCACTCTCGTATCTCGAAACGAGCCACCTTTCTCGAACCTACCTGCTACAGTGAGATTCCACCGTGGTTTTAGGTAGCCCCTATGCATCTTGCAACTACCCCTCAGACACTGCGCTACCGTCCCTGCAGCTTTGCACGAGTGATTTTTCCAATGTAAGTCGGAACTGAGTAGAAGTCAAAGAATGCTGTATCTACCACCTTCTGCAACCCATATAGAAACATACAAAGCCGAGTTACTGCGACAGAACAGTGTTTTGACCATTCGACGGAAACAAAGCCTGCTCCTGCAACACTGGGTAGTATAAAAGACAGTACGGGAACTGGGGGAAGGACGAGGATGTTGCTACAGCATTGTGGTGCGTCTCCAAACTACAAGCAGGTGCCACAGATCCACATCCATCAGGGCCCATTCACACCTATCACCACCACATTCTATCATCTTTGTTATGGTCCATCCACCAGAAAAAATTACGAACTATATAAGCTCCACTAACTTCATCGGATAGAGAGCTCGATAAGGTTTTTACCGCATCGCCTGCCACTGTGGCCGAGCGGTTCTAACAGATAAGGCGCTTCAGCCCAGAACCGCGCTATTGCTACAGTCGCAGGTTCGAATCCTGCCTCTGGCATGAATGTGTATGATGTCCTTACGCTAGTTAGGTTTAAGTAGTTCTAAGTCTAGGGGACTGATGACCTCAGATATTAAATCCTATATTGCTAAGGGCTATTTGAACTTTTTTTTTTTTTTTTTACCGCGTCACTCTCCTCCCATATATCGAAAACAAATACCACATGCGTGCTGGCTTCGAGCACATGAGACGATCCTATTAAATATACAGGTATTAACCCACTGCACAGACAAGTTTAAAGTTTTATTATCTACACTCCTGGAAACTGAAATAAGAACACCGTGAATTCATTGTCCCAGGAAGGGGAAACTTTATTGACACATTCCTGGGGTCAGATACATCACATGATCACACTGACAGAACCACAGGCACATAGACACAGGCAACAGAGCATGCACAATGTCGGCACTAGTACAGTGTATATCCACCTTTCGCAGCAATGCAGGCTGCTATTCTCCCATGGAGACGATCGTAGAGATGCTGGATGTAGTCCTGTGGAACGGCTTGCCATGCCATTTCCACCTGGCGCCTCAGTTGGACCAGCGTTCGTGCTGGACGTGCAGACCGCGTGAGATGACGCTTCATCCAGTCCCAAACATGCTCAATGGGGGACAGATCCGGAGATCTTGCTGGCCAGGGTAGTTGACTTACACCTTCTAGAGCACGTTGGGTGGCACGGGATACATGCGGACGTGCATTGTCCTGTTGGAACAGCAAGTTCCCTTGCCGGTCTAGGAATGGTAGAACGATGGGTTCGATGACGGTTTGGATGTACCGCGCACTATTCAGAGTCCCCTCGACGATCACCAGTGGTGTACGGCCAGTGTAGGAGATCGCTCCCCACACCATGATGCCGGGTGTTGGCCCTGTGTGCCTCGGTCGTATGCAGTCCTGATTGTGGCGCTCACCTGCATGGCGCCAAACACGCATACGACCATCATTGGCACCAAGGCAGAAGCGACTCTCATCGCTGAAGACGACACGTCTCCATTCGTCCCTCCATTCACGCCTGTCGCGACACCACTGGAGGCGGGCTGCACGATGTTGGGGCGTGAGCGGAAGACGGCCTAACGGTGTGCGGGACCGTAGCCCAGCTTCATGGAGACGGTTGCGAATGGTCCCCGCCGATACCCCAGGAGCAACAGTGTCCCTAATTTGCTGGGAAGTGGCGGTGCGGTCCCCTACGGCACTGCGTAGGATCCTACGGTCTTGGCGTGCATCCGTGAGTCGCTGCGGTCCGGTCCCAGGTCGACCGGCACGTGCACCTTCCGCCGACCACTGGCGACAACATCGATGTACTGTGGAGACCTCACGCCCCACGTGTTGAGCAATTCGGCGGTACGTCCACCCGGCCTCCCGCATGCCCACTATACGCCCTCGCTCAAAGTCCGTCAACTGCACATACGGTTCACGTCCACGCTGTCGCGGCATGCTACCAGTGTTAAAGACTGCGATGGAGCTCCGTATGCCACGGCAAACTGGCTGACACTGACGGCGGCGGTGCACAAATGCTGCGCAGCTAGCGCCATTCGACGGCCAACACCGCGGTTCCTGGTGTGTCCGCTGTGCCGTGCGTGTGATCATTGCTTGTACAGCCCTCTCGCAGTGTCCGGAGCAAGTATGGTGGGTCTGACACACCGGTGTCAATGTGTTCTTTTTTCCATTTCCAGGAGTGTATATTGTAGGACGACGACCGTATCCCACAGACTATACTCTAAGTCGCAAGAGTCGCTCCCTCTGACTGTGTGTCGTTCTTTGAAACGTTGTTTTTTTCTGCTGTAACACGCTTTGTACACTGCTTACACTTCGAGGTCTATGTCAGGTTCTCAACTGACATTAACACGTTATTATCCATTGCCTCTCGCAGAAAACTAGACGTCACACTGTGTAAATCATGTTGTTACTGCACCTACCATAACACGCCGCACACACTGGATGATTTTAAGTAAAAGACAGTTAAAACATAAAGAAACTGGAAGAGTTTTACGACGCTGGCATGGGTTTCCAAAATACATTTAAACTCATCTGTCCCATTGACCGAATAGCTGATGGCTCTGCGTTCCGTATCGACTGATTCCCCATATTGCAGTCATGTACGTGATCACTATTTAGTTGCTATCCGTCCCCAGAAGGTGTTATCCCTCCACCAAATCTCTTCCTCCAACTCAAATAAGCGATGTCAGTCAATCATTACGTGGCAACCAACAGCGTTCCAGTGGACGGATGGGATGGAAAAGACACCCCCAACGTACTGAAATAATAACCATTACATTTGATTGTGTGAACAATTTTACCAATTTTACAGTAACTTCAACACCGACCAATGATGACAGCAGGTTTCTCAATTTCAGTATCATAGCTATACCATCCCATCCCCCACTTTGCAAGTATCATTGCAAATGTGGGTAGATGACTGTGCTGTACGTGCATGCATTGTTAATTCTCGAACACATCCATCACCAAAGTATATCAGACAGCGCTCTACATATTTCTAACACTTCGAGCATTGTGCTTAATTTACGATCTATCTCTATGCTGATGGGAGTCACAGAGCATTTTTGCAGTCTTACTTTAAAATTAGAGAATGAAAGACTCCCTGCGCACTGTCATTGACCAACCCGCGGCACGGTTAGCGGTTTAATCTACAACCGACCAGAAGTAGGCCTTTACATTTGACGTCTCGTGAATGAATGGAGCTAGCCGAGTCCTCGCCCATCCAAGTGCGCAAGATTTATTGAGATGTGACCATGTCGAGTATTTTAGCACTCCTTATCGATATATAGTGACAGATTTGAAAGTGTTATCATGTTATTACAGACGGTGAAGAAGAACAAGAAACGAGTGATTTTTATGTGCGATGGAGCTCCAGACGGATGGAGTTCGAAGCATTTTTACATAAATCAACCAAGTTATCAATTTTAAAGTATTAGTACAGAGCCTAGGATCCGTACCTAGAAGGTATTGGTAAGAGAGAACATAAACACATACACTCCTAAGGCTACAACGTCCCGCTCTTAAAACGGGCTATAATGTTACATCGCTTGCGTTTCCAACCTATCGGTTGTATGGAATGTGTCGCTGTTAATATTCCAGTGCAAGAAATATACTTCAAGCGTATGACATACACCCTTCATCCCGGTTTCTCTACGATGAACTATGTCATCGAACCGTAAAACGAAAAAACTGCTGCCTTAAAACATTGGCTCTGTGTGACACGAGCACGATATAGCTTTCCGGAGACGTGTAACGTCCACTGTTCACATCCGATCACGGTTTGAAAATTATACTATGCCTGCGTCAGCCCTATATAAAATGATTGTTAGTAACGGTGAATACCTCTTACAAAGAAACAAGTAAACGAATACCAGCAACTTTGGATATGTGAAAATTACAAGCCATTCTGCCACTAACTCTGTAGACAGCACATCTGTCAGGTAAATGTATACATGGGGATTGCAGTGCCTCACAAACACCTATCGCTAACTTAGTTATGAAGCAGAAGTCTTGATTTTACACCCAAGATGCGACAGAGGGATGGAGTACATCACCTAAATCATAGCTCGTTTAGATGAATGTTTCACGTTTCATCAGACGTGAGATGGAAGTCCTCTGCTGACCGACAGGTTTACCATTAACGATCGCAAGTAGACAGTGCTTTAAACCACATACAGAACACGTGGCTATATACGAGTAGAACGGAGGTTATGTCACGTGACCGATGCCTTCTGACAGAACAATGGAAAAATTGACCTGCAGTGACTTCTCCCTCTCTAGAATGCATCATCAGTCTACAATTAAGTCGTACCTCGTTACAGCCCCATCTGAGTCGATTACCCCGTCAATTCTCTTTATCCTTTAACGCAGATGTATGTAAGTTTAGAGGCGGATAGTTCTCCGTCTTCCTGAAAAGCGTCGAATACAGTAGACAACTTGCGTGTATCACTGGTACCTCAATAGACATACACTAAAATGCTGCCTCGAAGGAGAAAAATTGACTGCTTCACTGATTCCTTTTCGCTTCCATGTCGACGTTTTCCCGGATTCCTCTTGCTGCCTCATACTTGTTCCCATGTACAAATTGTTCTGCGCGAATCAGAAGATACGCAAGCACTTCCTCAATTTCCTAACATTTCGGTGTATATTCGATCATTTATACCTATTCCCCCATCATTTATAGCATTTCTATCGATTTTATGTCAGATCTATCCATGCGATCATGACACAGCCTCTCGTTCTGTGTTCTAAAATTGCTTGTAAATGTAGCACAGCTGCCAACACCTAGCCCAAAGGTGTAGTATATCACTGTACCCGATTGTGTCCAGTCACCTCCAGATTGGATCGTTTTATATAGGGCTGAGGCAAGCATAGTATAATTTCTGAACCATGATCGGACGTGAACAGTTGACGCTATACATCTCCGGAAAGCTATATTGTGCTCGTATCACACAGAGTCAATGTTTTAAGGCAGCAGTTTTTTCGTTTTACGGTTCGATGACATAGTTCATCGTAGAGAAACCGGGATGAAGGGTGTATGTCATACGCTTGAAGTATATTTCTTGCACTGGAATATTAACAGCGACACATTCCATACAACCGATAGGTTGGAAACGCAAGCGATGTAACATTATAGCCCGTTTTAAGTGCGGGACGTTGTAGCCTTAGGAGTGTATGTGCTTATGTTCTCTCTTACCAATACCTTCTAGGTTCAAAATTCAGCGGTTTTATCATGAGGTTGCATCGTGGGCTACGTGTATTCGGACTGCTGCTCTGATAATATACACTCCAGCGATCACTGTCTCGGTATTTGTCGTACCTCGACTTATATAGCAAGTATAGCTTTTAACATGGATACTTGTGTGCACCTGTAGAACCAGGAGCGCTTGTGACAGTAACATAGAGTAGTTGTTGGCTGGCTCTGAGCACTATGGGACTCAACTGCTGAGGTCATTAGTCCCCTATAACTTAGAACTAGTTAAACCTAACTAACCTAAGGACATCACAAACATCCATGCCCGAGGCAGGATTCGAACCTGCGACCGTAGCGGTCTTGCGGTTCCAGACTGCAGCGCCTTTAACCGCATGGCCACTTCGGCCGGCAGTAGTTGTTGTGGTCGTTTTTTTTTTTTTTTTTACATATGAGACGATTACGCCTATCTTTCTAAGACACAGTGGTATCACTCACAAGAAAAACTTATGAGACGTGTCCACCCTAGCTGACTTTCGGTCAGTATTATTTCGTATCGCCAGCGATCAGTTATTGACGCAGTATTATAGTTAGTAGTAGGGGGTGCATGATAGGTTCGTCTTGAGCGTCAGGCTTATAAAGTATGTGTTTGTGTTCCGTCATGTGCAAAGGAAGTGTTACGACGTCTGCACCACTTGTTAGCAGCAGAGAAAGTGGCTGGGCCAAAGCCTGAGACGGCGTGGAGTTTTACAATTATTTATGAACTTTCTTTACAATTTTTCCCCCGTCGTCGCCGCCCAGCCCTGCGGATCTCTCCGCCTGGCTACTACTGTGTAGATTCTCCGGCAATGCGCGCAACGCGAGCCGCTGATCGCACTCTGGAGCCTCAGGCCACCAGAGCTCCGCTGAAGCCAGGATGCCCTGTGGTTGAGATGAACTTGTCCCCGTGCGGCGCCCCAGTACGGACACGCCCACGGAGCCGCGTCGCCGTGAGGTCAGCTGCCGACGCCTGCTGCATCGGCGGCTGAGAAGCCGTCAGTCGCGATGTCTGCGAGGTGCCGTCACGGACGGACCACGCGCCGTGGAGCCAGGTTACCGTGAAGTCCAGGCGGGGCCTGTGACAGAGACTGCACTGCGGCCGGTCCTGCTGGAGCTGCTCGCTGTAGTTAGTCAGACATGGTGCCGGCCTCCAGAGCTGAAGTTGACATCTGGCGGCGAGCGGATGACTCTGTGAGCTGGAACAGACTTCCAGTATCGTCACCTACGAAGATTGAACCTTCGGACACGGACCACATCTGTCCTCAGATCCGAACTGCTTCCTAATAGCTTCCGTCTGTTGCTGCCTGCGCTCCACTATTTATATCCGGCAGGAGGACGTTTTTTACCTACGGTGGTAGCTTTTTGTTATTACTCCCACAGTATATTGCAGCGTAACTTAGCGAGCTGGCCTCACTTCTCCATACTCGGCACTCTCCAGGCTTCACTCAGCACTCGGTCTGTGTGCGTCCTCGCATCAGTCTGTCGGTAGACTGCTGCCGTCAGCAAGGCTATCTGTGCGTGCTTACTTCGCAACGCCTCAGTTGCCAGCGAGCCTCTGTTTTGCCTTCTCCACTGCGTGAAGCAACGCTTACTACATGTGGCCGCAACACTGCCTCCTCCTAAAAATTAAATTCGTCCCCGAATTTACCCTATTCCTTAACTCTAGTTCTATGCTATATTCTATTTCTTCCCTATATACATCCAGGTTGCCCTGACTCATGCCCTACTGGTAATCCATTCTACAGGAATCTCATGGAGAGGTCTGGCATTAAGATGCTGAATCCTCCATTTTAATAAGAAATGTATCACACCGATAAATACAATCAACACAGTAATAGTACTGGTTGAAATACCAATGGTCACTATGCTGCGTTTCCACCTGATATTGTACTTTCCCACATGCCTTAATAATTGCTGCATTGAAATTTGACCTTTCTCTGAATCTGCTAGTTTATCTATCGTTTGTAATAGTGTAGCATGGAAGGTGTTGTTAATATACATCAAATTTTCTCCTGGAGCGATGCCGAATGACGCATCTGGCCAGTACAACGTCAGATGAGTATCTGTAACCTTGGTGACTCCTTTGACTGTCGCTGGTAAGCTGAAACGATCCCCTACTATTTCACAATCTGTCCCGTTGATTAGCAAACCACTGTCCCATAATTCCATCTCCGTGGTTGCTGTCCAATTCCCATTGCCATAACACTCGGCTCGTATCCTCTCCGTAGCGAATACCGAATACAACCAATGCCTCCCAACTTGTTGAAAATGTGGCGTAGGCTTCACTATTATTCTCCGACACTCCGATGCTTCTGCTTCTGCCCTAAATAACTGGATCTCACACGACCCCTTGCCCGTGAAAACAACCCGTGCTGGACAAATGGAAACTGACTCTCTTATCATCTGCTCAACTCTAAACTCGACATAGTAGCATGAGTATCCCCCTCCTTAAAAATTAATAAAACCTCCTGTGTCCTGAACTGTACGCCTTCCCCATGCGCTCCCATCTGACCGGATAAGGATGCACTGTGTAACAGTGATACTGTCTCCCCACACTAGTTACTGGGAATCTAATCTCTATATACATCTTAACTAGATCCGTTCCTACCTTAATCCTAGACATAATCCACACTCACCTCTTGCAATTCATCCATCCTCACTCGTGCATCACCAATGCTGTTAACCAGTTCCCGCAGCAATTTAACCATTTCCAGCTTCCTTTCCACTATATCCAATCGCGTTTGTACCTATTCCAGATCCGTATTCAATAATTCCTGTGTTTGTTCTATATATGGTAGTAACCCTGTAGCCACCCCACACACCACACATGTCACATTCAACAACTCTGTACTTAATCCTAGTATCTTTGTTGTGTGTATATCCACTAACTTCCCTATGCTTTCCTCCCTGTCGCGAATAATTGTTAAAGAATTGTTCAAACCCTCAATATCGTCTCTATCCGCTGTTCCAAAAATTGTTTTCAGCAACTTCCCACCTGCATTCAACCAACCCGTCTTTACTCTCTTTCTCCTCCCTGGAATCATGCTCATGACTTGGCGCAGTTGTTCCCTTATTTCCTTACATGATATATCCAAAGCCTCGTACTCTTCTTGCACGTCCCGAAGTTCCGTACCTGCAGGATGTTGAGTGCCAGCCGAAGCGTCCACTCGTGACTCGAGTGCCAGAGGACTACGCCCCATACTATCCACTTGTACCCCATCCTGCGTCACCTACAGAATGGAGAGAGAAGGAAAAAACTCCCATTACTACCCCTTAATACCAATAAAATAACCCTGGTCCGTGCACAAAAATAATACACAAATGATAATTACTGCTAACTACACATCCCTCGAACGCATCTTATACTTAATACCCGGTCTACTGTCTGCTTCTGGCGCTTCTTTTCGCTTTCTGCCAGAAGGAGAAGTACACATACACGGATCTACTAGCCCCTGGAATGGCTGAACTCTACTAACGTGAACCACCGTCGTCTTGGTAGGCAATTGTAATTTTACATTGACAGGTGATGTCATTTCCACTACCTGGTACGGTCCCTGGAACTTGTTTGTGAACTTCTTGATTCTCCCTTTTGGAACATACAGATTAGTCACTAGCACCCATTGGCCTACTCTGTACTGTGGCAACTTCCTTGTTGTACCTCCTATCCGTTCTTGTCGTTCCAACGCTTTTGTGTTAGCTCCTCTAACTCTCTGCAATACTTCCTTAATGGTTTTCACAAACTGCCTTACATGCTCGCCCTCCGCTCCCAGCCTTGGACTAAGCATTTCAAAAGGTGATGGTATCTTCCGCCCATACACCACTTCGTACGGCGACAATCCTGTCGACGTATGTACCTTACTATTATATGCACTGGTTACGAATTGCAAGTACACATCCCAGTCGGTGTGTTGACTATTTACATAGTGACTCGAGATCTTAGCGATCGTGCGATGCACTCTCTCCATTCGTCCGTTTGCTTGCGGATGGAATGGACTAGTCCATAGTTTCTTTACCTTCAGTAACTTACACAGTTGCTTCGTCAGATCTGACGTGAAATTAGTACCTTGATCCAAGATTAAGGACTGAGGTCTCCCATACCTGAGTAACCAATTATTAACTGAAGCTTGTGCCACCATACTTGCTTTCTGATCTGGTAATGCGACCATGACTAAATACCTAGAAAAGTTCTCAATCACTGTTAACACATACATATTCCCTGCTGCACTCCTATGAAATGGGCCTAATACATCAATTCCGATTTGTTGGAAAGGTCTGTCTCCCTCTGGTAATCTTTGAAGCTGAATCTTTTGATGGCTCAAGTCCGCACGCTGTGCACATGGCACACAATTCCTGACGTACTCGTCCACGTCTTGACGTCGTGTCCTCCACCAAAACTTCTCTGCTATCTGCCTATCCGTAGCTCTTCTCCCGCCATGTCCTGAAAGGCCGGCCGGTGTGGCCGAGCGGTTCTAGGCGCTTCAGTCTGGAATTGCGCCACCGCTACGGTCGCAGGTTCGAATCCTGCCTCGGGCATGGATGTGTGTGATGTTCTTAGGTTAGTTAGGTTTAAGTAGTTCTAAGTTCTACAGGACTGATGACCTCAGATGTTAAGTCCCATAGTGCTTAGAGCCATTTGTCCTGAAAGAAAATGGTCATGAGCCTGTTGCAAAACTTCAGATCTTAACGCTGCTGGTGCGACGACGCGTGGGCCGCATTTCGTCGACCTGCAAAGTAACCCGTCCTGTTCTAGGAACTGCAGTTGCTTTCTGAAGAATGCAATCACTATCCACGGCTTGTGCCCTTTTCCACTCATCTTCAGTCACCCCTGTTACTTGTAATACTGCCACTTTCCTGCTCAATGCGTCAGCATTGGCATGTTTCACACCTGGCTTCATAATCAAACTCACTGAGTTTCAGCGCCCATCTCACTAGCGTACTCGCTGGGTCTTTCAGACCTAATAACCATTTCGGAGCTCAATGATCCGACACAACCTTAAACCTTCTGCCATACTGATAACATCGAAAGTACGAAATCCCGTATATTACCGCTAATAATTCCTTCTCCGTCGCCAGCCGGAGTGGCCGTGCGGTTCTAGGCGCTACAGTCTGGAGCCGAGCGACCGCTACGGTCGCAGGTTCGAATCCTGCCTCGGTCATGGATGTGTGTGATGTCCTTAGGTTAGTTAGGTTTAAGTAGTTCTAAGTTCTAGGCGACTGATGACCTCAGAAGTTAAGTCGCATAGTGCTCAGAGCCATTTGAACCATTTGAACCTTCTCCGTCGCGGAGTAATTTTGTTCCGCCTTGTTAAGTTGACGAGACGCGAATGCAATCGGATGTTCTTTGCCATCAATTTCTTGCCCAAGAACAACCCCAAGAGCGTGATTAGATGCGTCACATTGTAGTATAAACTCCTTCGAAAAGTCTGGAAACTTCAAAACTGGACCTATGTGAGTATCCGTTTCAACTCTTGAAATGCTTTCTCGCACTCTGACGTCCACTGGAAGGTAACACCTTTTCTTAGCAACTTAGTAAGTGGCCTCACTATTTCTGCGAACCGCTGTACGAATTTTCGATAATAGCTCGCAAGACCAATAGACGATTGCAGTTGTTTAACCGTTTGCGGAACCCGAAAATCTCGTACTGCAGAAATGAGACGAGAATCTGTCCGTACCCCATCCTGACTGATAACATGCCCGAGATAATTTACATGTGCTTTCGCAAAATGGCATTTGTCCAAACTTAATGTTAGCCGTGCTGCCTCTAATCTTTTAAACACCTCCTCTAACCGTTCCACATGCTGCTCTATATCTCTTGAAAAAACTATAATGTCATCCAGATACACCATGCATTTTTTCGGTTTCAACCCGCGGACTCCATCCAAAAACCTCTGAAATGTCGCTGGACCGTTTTTTAGTCCAAACGGCATTCTTTTATACCCGAAGTGACCACAATGCGTCGTAAATGCTGTTTTTGGCCTGTCCTCCAGACATACTTCAATCTGGTGATAACCGCTTCGCAAATCCATAGTGGAGAAAAATTTACACTGCCCTAGGTTGTCTAACGTTTCTGTGATATTCGGAATTGCATATACGTCCGCCATTGTCCGTTCATTCAAATGCCTGTAACCGCAACAAAAGCGAAATTTTTTCGACCCGTCTGGTGTCTTCTTCGGAACTAGGACCACGCTGCTAGGCCAAGGACTATTACTGTGCTGGATTATCCCATCTTCCAAGGACTATTAAGCTGGATTATCCCATCCTCCAAGGACTATTACTGTGCTGGATTATCCCATCTTCCAGTTGTTGCTCTATTAATTGCTCTACTACTGGTTGTAATTGTTTCGGTAGTCTGTATCGCTTACGATACACTGGAGCATGATTCCTTGTCAGAATACGATGCTGTGTTATCGGTGTAGCAGGTAACGTACTCTGTGCTTCAAACAATGCTTTATACTTTAATAATAATGCTTCCATACCCGGACGATCATTTCCTCTCAAATGATTTACCTTGTCACGAAGTGCAGACGTGCTGACGGTTTGCTTTACATCATAGTCTAGCCTCGAACTATCGATGTCCTCTTCATCCATTAACTCTACTGTGGCTATTACTAATCCCTTCGGCAGATCGACATCATCCCGCCCAAAGTTATCTAAACTCACCAGAACCATAAACTGCCCGTTTATGTCCATTACCTCTGATACACTCCCACGAATAAAGCAATGCTTTTCGTCTAAAACCTCATTACTTGGTAGTGGCTCTACCAAGAATAACCCCTGCTGTGGCACATCGACATCCACCGGTACCCAGATCAACTTCCCTGTACCTGTTCGTACTTCATCACACGAAATCACCTTTAATGCACTTGTACGCAGTTTAGTTGGTATCACCTTAGCTATCGGTGCACCTTGCGACTCTGAAACATTTGCAACGGCTGTACACACAGAACAAGTTCCCATCGAGTTCCAGCGTATATTGCGAAAGGTCAATTTTGGCGTGATGTTTAATCAGAAAGTCCAACCCTAGTATCGCTGAAAATCCCTGTCCCACAGTTGACAACGCCTCCATTTGCTCCCGGAACCACACGTTCCCTATCTTAACCTTGAGCTGTGCTGTCCCTAGTGCATCTAATTTTTTATCACGTACTGCGGGCAATCTGTATCTTGGAGCTTCCAATCCTTTCTTGCCCACGAGGTCCACACTGACAACTGATACATACACTCCAGTATCCACTAAAACTCTTCGCCACTTGTCTTTTATCCAAACCATCAAACTACAATCCGCCTCTTCGTGCACTCTCTGAGTACCTCTTTTTACTGGGAATGCCTCCCGACGGCAGGAACACTCCCTTTTTCGTATAACAGTTTTTCACCTGCTGTACCATTAACCTGTTTCTTGGCTTTACACTGCCGTGCCTTATGCCCTATTTTCTGACAACTGAAATACTGCGGTTCCCGACATTGGCCCTTAAAATAACCTTGCTTCCCACAACGGTAACACTCTTTGGAAGATGAACAAATTTTCTTGTCATTGC
This sequence comes from Schistocerca americana, assembly GCF_021461395.2. NCBI lineage: Eukaryota > Metazoa > Arthropoda > Insecta > Orthoptera > Acrididae > Schistocerca > Schistocerca americana. The sequence continues at coordinate 1,011,327,346 of NC_060130.1, forward strand.
AATTTATAGTGGCGCTATCCACTTCCTGCAAATGTGTAGCTACGTGCAATACTGCTGCTAAGTCACTTGGATTTTCCATCCGTATCCGGCGTGAAATATCCGATGAGACCCCTCGCAACAATGCGTCTAGAGCTCTATTCTCTGCTTCTTTCAATAGAACTTCATTTGCACTCGCATCTTGCGTTAACTCATACGTGTGCGCATTCATTCTCCTGATTCTGTCTGAAAATTCTTCTACCGTTTCACCCGTTTTTTGCATCATCCTCCCCAATTTTTCTCTAAAAAATCTGGCACTGTTTTGTTTCCTAAACCTTTTCAATAACTCTCAGCCAACTCTGTGAACGTAATAGCATCCTTTAACCCTTTGTGGTATGCCACATAATTCTTTGCGTCACCTACTAACCGTAACCTCGACATTTGCAAACACATTTCATCCGGCCAGCCACACAGTCTAGCTGTACTATGTACGTCACAAATGAACATTCACATCCTCTGATGTTTTACCCGAGAAGGAATGTGTCAAATTAGCCGCTGAACAATCTGCCACACCGGAAAAGACAGTACCCTTGCATTCTACATTATCGCTGCCCGAGCCTAATTGAGTATTTTGCAACAATTGTTGCTCCATCCTCTGCATGTGCTGCTTTTGCAACTTATTTTCTTCAATCAGTTTCTTAACTTGCTCTGTCAATGCGACTACGGCGTCACTTTTCTGGGTTGCACGTGTCTCTGGCATTTTCCGTGTGGTATACCTCACCTCACAAAAATAAAAGTGAATTACCCAGAAGCAAGTTAATACCTAGCACGTCTAATGGCAAGCCATCTAGACTTACCACATTGCCCCGTTACATGACCATAGAAGCCACACACATCGCAAGAGCTCGGTACAAATTTATCGCAAGGAGCGGCGTGACCTGTTAATCCGCACACTACACATTTAGATGGTACTAAGTTAACATGACTGTCATTCCCACAAAACTGCGATAAGTAGACAGGGCTGTTAGATCTTTCAAATGACACTCTCACATCCCTTAACGTTACCCTCGACTTGTCTAGCTACACAGAAAACATAGAGAGAAGGCAGTTGCTGGACTCACCCTATAAGATGTTTCTCGGTTGCTCTGCACGGTGCTAGTCAAAGTCGTGGCGTGGGTGCGCCTGACACCACTTGTTACGACTTCTGCACCACTTGTTACAAGCAGACACAGTGGCTGCGCCAAAGCCTGAGACGGCGTGGAGTTTTACAATTATTTATTGAAATTTCTTTACAATTTCTCTCTCGTTGTCACTGCCCAGCCCTGCGGATCCCTCTGCCTGGCTGCTGCTGTGTAGATTCTCCAACAATGCGCGCTGCTGATGGCACTCGGGAGCCTCAGGCCACCAGTGCTCCGATAAAGCCAGGATGCACTGTGGTTGAGATGAACTCATCGCCGCGCGGCGCCCCAGTACGGACACGCCCACGGAGCCGCGTCGCCGTGAGGTCAGCTGCACCGGCGGCTGAGCTGAGACGCCGTCAGTCGCGATGTCCCTGAGCTCCCGTCACGGACGGACCACGCACCGTGGGGCCAGGTTGCCGTGGAGTCCAGGCGCCTGTGACCGAGACTGCGTTGTGGCCGGTCTGCTGGAGGTTCTCGCTGCAATTAGTTACACATGATGCCGACCGAACTCGGGCCGACCTCCAGAGCTGAAGTTGACATCCGGCGGCGAACGGATGACTCCTGCGAGCTGGAACAGACATCCGTAATCGTCACCTACGAAGATTGAACCTTCAGACACGGTACCACGTCCGTCCTCAGATCCGAACCGCTTCCTAATGGCTTCTGTCTGTTGCTGCCTGTGCTCCACTATTTATATCCAGCAGGAGGACGTTTTTTAACCTCGGTGGTAGCTTTTTGTTATTACTCCCACAGTATATTGCAGCGTAACTTAGCGAGCTGGCCTCACTCCTCTTTACTCAGCACTCTCCTCGATTTTGCTCGGAACTCGGTCTGTGTGCATCCTCGTGTCAGTCTGTCGTTAGACTGCTGCCGTCAGCAAGGCTATCTGTGCGTGCTTACTTCACGACGCCTCGGTCGCCGGTGTGCCTCTGTTTTGCATTCTCTACTGCGTGAAGCAACGCTTACTACACGTGGCTGCAACAGAAGGTACGGATGGATATGACGTCGAGTACTGTGATAGCAAAGGGAAGAATATGTCAAGTCATAAGAATGGTAGTGATATTTCTATTTTCTGAGCTGCGGCCATCGACGGGGTATATTTCCGATACTTCACTCGTTGTCGAATGTCATTCAACTGAGGCTGCAATCGTACCATTTAGTTGTAAGAACACGAATAGAATATATATGTGACCGATTTCTTAGAGTGATGATTCTACCTGCGCGTGCTCGGAATTCAGCGCCGAAAACCTGTGCAGGGAAGATTCACGTTTCCCGTTAACGGTAGGAGCTGTCAGAATGGAGAGGCCTGTTGGAGTGGATGAATGTAGATGAATTAACCGTATTGTCCTCTAGACAGTTGAATACCGAACTAATACTTAGTATGTGTTGGGCAGCTTTCGTGATCAAGTGGAAATTTGAGAAGATTGAATATGGACACAGGTTTGCACTGGGCCATTGTTCCCTCCCATGTAAATTGTTCAGTTGACTGCTTCTTCACATTTGACTTCTTTATTTAGTTGAGAGAAGAAATTGTGGTGTGTGCGTCTAGCAGCTGGAAGACATGTTTGCCAGTTCTCTAGACATGAGAAACACCTTAGTTGACTTTGTAAATTATAGGGATGATTTGGAATCTGTTACATCACCGACATCGGTATTCGCGAGTGGAAAGATCATTTTACTCTATTTGTTTCGTGTTCTCAAGCAAAGGTCTTCGCAGATGCCATAATTTTCTAGTTACTTAGTGGTCTAGAGCACGCTCCTTCTCGCTAATGTTTGGGCTTTGAAGAGAAATAATTTCCAGTCTGTATCTTCGGAATTATGTTGCGCGAGCGATTGGTAGGTTACTGCTGTGTGCTTGATATCGAAAAGTAGAGCGAAAATGGTGTAATATTATGGAAAATCATGCGAAAATACATGTGCTCTTGTAATCCCAGAATCTGGAGATGGGTGTAGAAAAGCAAGCAAGGAAATAGGTTCGGACCAGAAACAGTAACGCGTTTGTGCCGAGGGAGAATGAGTCCAAATTTGTAGAACAGTTCTGAGAGTGACTTTGATCCACTGAGGGCGCTCTGGTCACCCGTCGGGAATGGATGACTGCAGACCTCACAGGGACATATCTTGTGCTGTGAGGGGTATATACGGCGCTGTCTGTCTTTGTGGTATATGTATGAATGATGTAGGAGGGTTGGTTTTGTATGGCGCAGAATACATATTGGACGTTTACTACATCGACACCGTATGTGGTGTTATATTGCTGGGTTGGAGATCAGTTTGACGCTCTAATATTCAAAATCTTGTCCTTAGTGGGAGAGCAGTGTAAATGAGTAAGAGTCTTTCCGTATTTGACGATATGTAGGGCACTTTGCAAGGTTTAGTTGTTGGTGCAATACGGCGATGAGGGTAAAATAATTTTTTTGCCACTGTAAGTCTCGTCTGCAGAAAGAATAAAAAAGTCGGACGGTTCTTCCAGACTGCCGGCATCAGTAATTCGATGGGTAAATTCGATAAGAGCCAATCATAATCTCCCATTCATTCACAAGACATCCTTTGTGCTGGGATGTAGGAGTCTCTGCTTAGCAGTGAGAACGTTTGTGTATGTTGAAAGCCGGAAGGGTAGGGCGTGAAGGACATGGTGTCATGTTGGGAGCGCGAGGGAGAATGAATACACATTTCCCTTGTTGTTCTATCGGTAGTGATGATGATTACAGTACATCAGCCTGCATCAGTGATGTCTTTCCAAGCTTATGTCTGCGAGTGCAGTATTCATTATCACACATAGTGCCAGACGCCTGTCCTTCGTAACACTTATTTGAGAGAATTGTGGCAGGATGTAACACCTTCCAGAAGGGCTGGTTGTAAGAGTTTGTCAGATAATTTTCTAGGACTGAGGAGAATCGAGACATACAGCCGGTGTGAGTGTAGCATACCATAATTTTTTCCGGTGCTGTACAGATATAAAAGATAACTGCACTGTTTGTGTAAAATGTGTATATATTGTAGTGTAAAGTTACTGTGGCTTATATTGTGGCATGACCAGAGAAAAAGAGTGTATGTCCTATCATGAGGGAAGTATAGGTTCAACACATTGATAACCACGAGGGTATGAGAGAGATTTTTTATGTGAAAAATTATAGATACTGACTTTCGTACCATAACCACAGCCGTCAAGAGGAGATGTTCATCGATCGGTGTCAGACTGTAGCAGAAATCATAATATTTAATTGTAGTTACACTGCTAAATATGTTCCTGGCTTCCAATATTCTTGTGAGTCTTGTATGCATTTGATGATCTGTAGATAAGTTTTGTTGGTTCAACTGTGAGTGCAATTTAGCGACCTGTGCAAAATAATTTTATCGCCTGAATGTCCCGTCTGCAGAAAACAACGGTGAACGGTGCTCCCAATGGCCCCACACCACACCTATGCGTCATCGCCCCACCGACGGTAAACACGTGTGCACACGGTCCAGAGGATGAGTTGGCGCTTATTTAGATAGACGTGTGACATCCGTATAACAATGGACGAACTTTCACATGCCGTGTACAGTCGAGTGAGAGTGCTGGCTCGTACTGGCTCGCATTCAGCGGTGGCTCGTGGTGTCGACGTGCTGTGCAAATAGGTCTTCGCTCCCGTCTGGTCGCATCAGCAATGGTGCCTAGGTGAACAAGTATTTCGAGAGGAAGTTCTCAGGTACCAAGTACTAAAGGGATGTCGCCACCTCACGATTGCAGGACCTAAACGGGCACATGTGCATCACTTAGCCGATGCATCCTGACTTCTGGCAGTGTGTGCGGTAGGCTCCTGCGCGACCCAGTGGACTGGGAACAGTGAGCAGTGCCTGTGCTGTGTACATTGTTTGCTTGTCTGTTGCATTATTTTGCTAGCAGGTCTGTAGGCTGTGCTATGTATTGTCTGGACAGTTTACGAGTTGACTTTGTGTCTGCACATTAGTGTACTGCATTACTTAGGAGGAGTTTGCATGTTTGTACTGAAATTATTTCGGTAATTTAGGAGTTGTTTGCGAGTCTGTAGTGCATTATTTAGGAGTAGTTTACAGGTTTGTGGGCTGTGTGGCGTAACCCCAAGCATGTCAGAACCTGTTTTTTGTATCAGTGTGATAAATATACTATCTTTCAAAATCCGTCCCTAAATAAATTGTTCTGAAATAAATAAAGTACACTCCTTCCTCTCTCCAGCACCCCAGCGCAGGCTGAGTCATTTTCCCCTCCAGACAGTCATCTCGGTTTATGTAACAGAATGGGCGACAGCGCCCTCTGGTGACAATACTGTGCACTAGGTCCAGACCTCGTGGCGACCACACTGTTTCCCACCATGTTCCCCCACCGTCTTGGTTACATCACAGAATGGATGACAGCACTTTCTGGTGGCAGTACTGTGTATTTGGTCCAGACCTCGTAATGATGTCATCAATTGACGTCATCGCCGCCATCTTGGATTACGTCGCGGAATGGACGACAGCGCCTTCTGATGGTGGTACTGTGTACTAGGTCAGTTGGACTCTGGACTTCGTGGTGAACACACTGGATGGCAGAAGTGCCTCAAATTGTTTAAATAAAGACTGGTGCATGATTTTGACAGTTGACGATTAGTAAGCAAGTTTGCAGAGTCTTTTAGAGGGGTTATTATTTTGACAATTTACGAGTTGTTTGGCTCTCTGGACATAAATGTATTGCAATATTTACGAGTGGTTTGTAGGTCTGCAGGCTGTGTGGCGTGACCCCATGCACATCACAGCGTGTGTTCTGCATCACTGTGATAAATATACTATCTTACAAAATCCATCCCTAAATAAATTGTTCCAAAATAAATAAAGTACACTCCTTCCTCTCTCCAGCAGCCCAGCACAGGCTGAGTCCTTTTCCCACCAATCCCTAGGGAGAGGTGGTAGTCGGGTGACTTAGGTTAGTGGAAGTAGCCCAACTGTCCTTTCTTTCCCGGCATTTACTTAGTTTAGTAGAGACAGCCTAAGTGACCTTTCTTTACTGCGAATATTCAAACTTCGTGCCAATCCCTAGGAAGAGGTGGTGATTGATGACTTGGGTTAGTGGAGGTAGCCCAACTGACCTAGCTTCCCGCCATTTTTCTTAGATTAGTAGAGGCTGCATTGTTGTGATGGAATTTGAAGTTCCTGCTATTTTGTGTGGTAGGGGAATGGGGGTTACATTAGTGGAGGTAGTCCAATTGGCCCATCTTCCCACCAAAATTCAAACTTCCCGCCAAAAGACGCTATCTTGAATAACGTCATGGCTGCCCTCTTGGATGATGCCATCAGTTGACGTCATCGCCGACATCTTGGATAACGGTTGTTTGGGGTGGCCACAGCCTTGTCCCAATACTGGTATCGATTTTGGTCGGTGAGGCCTCACACGAAGTTGGCGTTCCAAAACATCTCAAAGGTGTTCTATAGGATTCAAGTCAGGACACTGTGCAGGTCCTTCCATTACGGGTATGTTGTTTTCGTGTAACCATTCCGCTACAGGCCGTGCATTATGAACAGGTGCTCGATCGTGTTGGAAGATTCAATCGCCATTCCTATATTGCTCTTCAACAGTGGGAAGCAAGGAGGTGCTTGAAACATCAGTGTAGGCCTGTGCTTTTATAGTGCCACGTAAAACAACAAGGGGTGCAACCCCCCTCCATCAGAAACACGACCATACCAATACACCACCCCCTCCGAATTTCACTGTTGTTACTACATACGCTGGCAGATGACGTTCACCAGGCATTCGCCATACCCACACCCTTCCATCGGATCGCCACACTGTGTACTGTGATTTGCTATTCCACACAACGTTTTCCACCGTTCAGTCATCCAATTTTTAGGCTCCGTACTCCCAGCGAGGTGTCATTTGGCATTTACCTGCGTGGCTTATGAGCACCCGCTCGACCATGAAATCCAAGCTTTCTCACCTCCCGCCTAACTGTCATAGTACTTGCAGTGGACCCTAATGCAGTTTGGAATTCCTGTGTGATGGTCTGGATAGATATCTGCCTATTACACGTTATGACCCTCTTCAACTGTCGGCGGCCACTGTCAGTCAACAGATGAGCTTGGCCTGTATGCTTTTGTGCTGTATGTGTCTCTTCTCATTTCCACTTCACTATCACATCGGAAACAGTGGACCTAGGATGTTTAAGGGTGTGAAAATCTCGCATACAGATGTATGACACAAGTGACACCCAATCGCCTGACCACATGCAAAGTCCGTGAGTTCCACGGGCTGCCCCATTCTGCTCTCTCACGATGTCTGATGATTACTGAGGTCGCTGATATGGAGTACCTGGCACTAGGTGGCAGCACAATGCACCTAATATGAAAAACGTATGTTTTTGGGAGTGTCCGGATACTTTTGATCACATAGTGTATATTTTATATCACATCATATTTTATTTTTAGATCTGTTCCTTATATACAACCCTATTCGTGACTGAATTATGCTCTGTGAAAAATACTGCCAGGTGACTTCCCTTTTCATTCCACAAGTTCATTTTCTGCTATTTTTCCTGTCTTCTTGTTCCTACTATTGAATTCCAGTGCCCCGTCGCAATTAAATTTAGCTGTCTGAATAATTTCTTTTATCTCATCATACATCAGTTCGAGCTCTTCATGATTTGTGGGGCTAACAGGCCTATAAATTTTTAATATTTTTGTGGGTGTTGGCTTGGTGTCCACCTCTTCAATAAGTTTCTCCATTCTTCTGAAAAGAATCTGTGTCAGTATTTTGCAGCCACGACTTGTTAAACTGATAATTCGTTAATATACACACATGTCAACACCTGTTTTCTTTGAAATTGGAATTATGATATTCCTCTTGAAGTCTGAGGGTATTTTGCCTGCCTCATATATCTTGCACACCAGGTGGAATAGTGTTGTCCTAACTGACTCTGCCAAAGATATCAGTAGTCCAACAGAATGTCATTTTCTCCAGGTATCTTATTTCGGAGTAGATCTTTCAGTGCTCTGCCAAATTCTTTGCGTAGTGCCATATCCCCACCTCATCTCATCCTCATCTATATCCTCTTCCCTTTCTGTTATATTGCCTTCAAATTCATTTCCTTTATGTAGCTCCTCTATATACTCATTCTTCCTTTCAGTTTTTCCTTATCTGCTTGGTATTGGTTTTCCATCTGAGCTCTTGATATCCATCCAACTTTTTCTCTTTCCTCCAAAGGCCTCTTTAATTTTGCTATAGGCTTTATCTATCTTTTCTCTAGTTATAAACACTTCTATATCTTTACATTTGTCCTCTAGGCATTACTGTTTAGCCATGTTGCGCTTCCTGTCGCTGTCGTTTCTTAGACGTTTGTACTCTATTTCGCGTACTTCATTTGCTACGTGTTTATATTTTGTCCTTTCATCATTTAAATTCATTATCTCCTGTGATAGGCAAGGACTTCTACCTGGCCTTCTCTTATTACCTGTTTGATCCTCTGCTGCCTTCTACATCTATATCTATATGATTGGTCTGCGATTCACATTTAAGTGCCTGGCAGGGGTTCGTCGAACCACCTTTAAGCTATTTCTCTACCGTTCCACACTTGAACAGCGTGAGGGAAAAACGAGCATTTAAGCCTTTACATAACGTGCGAGCTCTGATTTCTTTTATTTTATTATGATGATCATTTCTCCTTATGAACCTTGGCACCAACAAAATATTTTCGTAATCCAATAGGAAGTTTGTGATTGAAGTTTCATTAGAAGATCCTGCCGCAACGAAAAACACCTTTGTTTTAATGATTGCCGCCCAAATTCGCGTATCATATCGGTGGCACTCTCTCCTCTATTTCGCTATAATACAATAGGAGTTGCTCTTGTCTGGACTTTTTCGATATCCTACCTCAGTCCCATCTGATTTGGATCCCACACCGCAGACCAGTACTTCAGAACAGGGCGGACAAGCATGGTGTAAGCAGGCTCTTTAGTACAACTTTTGCACACTCTATGTGTTCTGCCAATAAATTGTAATCCTTGGCTGACTTCCTCCAGAACATTGTCTATGTGGTCGTTCCAATTTAAGTTATTCGTAATTGTAATTTCTAAGTATTTACAGCCTGTAGATTTATGTGATTTATCGTGTAACGAAATTTGGCGGATTTATTTTAGTATTCATGTGAATTACTTCACACATTTCATTATTTAGAGTGTTTTGCACCATACAGATATCTTGTCTAAAGCATGATGCAACTAGCTTTGATCGTCTGATAACTTTACAAAACGAGCATCATCTGCAAATTTATCTAAGAGGGCTGCTCAGTTGTCTTCTATGTCGTTTATGTATGTCAGGAACAGCAGAGGGCCTATAACACTTCTCTGGGGAACGCCAGATACTTCTGTATTATTCGAAGACTTTCTGTCAGTTATTATGAACTGTGGCCCTTCTGACAGGAAATCACGAATCCAGTCTCACAACTGAGGCGATACTCCGTAGAAATCTAAAAATATGGACTCAGTTTGACATCCCATGTCGATAGCACTAATTAGTCATTACCTTTCTCTCAAGGTACCCATTCGTTTTCTATTGTATTTCTTTCCCCTGTGGTAGTCTATCGTTGCCTAATGCTCCCTTTGAAACTCTCAGCTACTTTCGGTTCATTCAACCCATCCGGATTCCATTTTCTTAATTTCCCACCGTTTTTAATTTCTTCAGTTTGAATTTACAATTCGTAACCAATAAATTGAGGCCAGAATCTACATCTGTCCCTGGAAGTGTCTTACAGTTTAATATCTGTTTCTAATGTGTCCATCTTACTGTTACGTAAGTAATCTGAAAACTTCCGGTGTTTCCACGTCACTTCTACGTATACAGTCTTATTGCATGGTTCTTCAACCAAATGTTAGCTGTGATTAAATTATGCTCTGTGCAAAACTCTACCAGATGACTTCTTTTACTCCTTTCCCCCAGTACCTATTCACCTACTAGTTTTCGTTCCCTTCTTTTTCCTTGTATTGAATGCCGTTTGCCCATCACAATTAAGATTTTTTTCTCCCTTAAGTATTTGAGTAATTTCTTTTACCTCATAATATATTCTTTCACTTTCTTCATTATCTAGCAGTTAGTTTGCAAATAAACTTGTACTCCTGCTGTGGGTGTTTGTCTGTCTCGTCTGTGATAATGCTTCACTGTGCTATTCATAGTAACTTATCCACATCAAATGTTCTTACTCATTATTAGACCTGCTCCTGCATTATTCCTATTTAATTTTCTATATATTTGTGTTTATATTCCTAACCCTGTACTCACCTGACCAGAAGTCTTATTCTTCCTGCCACCACACTTAACTAATTCCCACTATATCTAACTTCAACCTGTCAGTTCCCTTTTTAAAACCTCTGACGGACCTACCTGATAAAAGGCTCTTACATTTCACACAGTCTGACCTGTAGCACACCAGTTTTTTTCCTGAGCAGTCCCAGTGCAGAGATCTGAAAGGGGGACTCTTTTTACGTCTGGTATGTTTTACCCAAGAGGATACCATCATCACTAAGACATGCAGCAGATCTTCGGGAAATACTGGCAGGTTATCATTAAAATGATAGTGTTCCAAGTGCTGTAGTGTGGTCTCTATACATCGCGGGATGCTGAAACATCGTAGGTATGTTCATTAATCGGTGATCTCGCTGAGTACACTAAAATAATATGGCGCTGTGAGCAACCAGAATGTGGTGTGGGTGCGGCAAAAGGGGAACAACGATCATTCAGATAATAAGGATGGTTGTGACATGTTTATTAGGGTATGGTGACAAGCTAAAACATGTGTTCAATGTGGTCTCCCAACTCAGTAACACGCTGGGTCCATAACATGGCGTGGTCGACAGTTGCTCACAGAATATCTGGTGTAATCAGAGTGATATGTCTTGTATGCCATCCTTCAGATCAGGGAGAGTCCAGATAAATCCCTGATAGGCACGATCTTTCAAATATCTCCACAACCAGAAGTCACATGGATTTAGGTCATGGGAACTGGAACACCACACATCTTGAAATTCCGTAGAGATGATGTGGTTGTTACCAAAGATTTCTCGAAGAAAAATCTTTCACCTGGCAAGCGACATGTGGTGTCACCCCACAGCTGCGTTCTTGCAAAGTTGGAATGACGTGTTGCACAAGGAGGTCCTTATAATATATAAATGTCACTGTTCACCTAACAGGCCCCTGTGGTGTAATCTCCTCAAAGAAAAACGAACCGAGAGTGAAGGAGCTTGTGAAACCACACCACATAGTTACATAAGCTGAGTGCAGGGGATGTACCTGCACAACATGTGGCAGAGTAGAGCCCCATATGCAACAGTTCTGTGCAGTCATGGCACTCTGCAGGGTAAAATGTGCCTCGTCTATCCAAAGAATATTCCCCGGCCATGTGTCATCCATTTCCAGGCAGACCAAAAGACGAAGGCCAACGTCACAGCACTTAAAACTATCTTGGGGGGGGGCTCCATTTGGTGCACATTATGAATCTTTTAGGGATACCAGTGTAAGGTGCGCCGCAAAATCCATTGAACTGTTGACCCTGGAAGAAACACTTCCTGTGACACAGCTTGCGCACTGACTGCAGAATTTGAGGCATGTGCTACAGGGTAAGCTATAACTACAGCAACTTCATTAACGATTGCCATGCGAATGGGCCGTCTCTCTTTCCCTGCTGCACCACCTAATTCACCTGTTTCTTCAAATGTCTTGATTATATTATTTCGCCCATTTACTTACATGGAGCCTCTTTGAAGATGTTTGTGTCGGCGATATTCTCGCACTGCAACAATGATATTGCTCCCATTGTGATAAAACGACTTTACCAGCAATGCACGGTCTTTCTAGTCAATCGCCACTATGTTTCGTATGGAAAACTTCGAGATTCTTAACCCTTTACACCAACAGTCACCTCAAAAAAGAAATCCACACATTTTTCGAAGCAACAAACAGCATACTGACGTCAAAACAGAAAGCATTTCACGTTGTGACTGCTCAAAGCGCCAGCTTTTCACCGGGTGGAAGAAATTGGAACTTTTATTTTTTTAGCATACCTCACAAGTACACTGATTAATTAACATACCTACGATATTTCAGTGTTCTGCTATGTATACAGCTCACACTGCAGCACTCAGTACACTGTTGGTTTAATTATAACCACCTGCTATAATGACTGCCATTTTCCACTTGCTTTCAGCCATCCATGGTATTAACATAGCAAGGCTATATAAGCTAATGTTCCAAGGCCATATCACTCAATCATTCAAAATACTGCCCCTGCAACTAATGATGCCCCTCTTCAAGTAATACAGGTTTATCTGGCCTCTCCACATATAACCTATGATTCTGGCTGCACCTACTGTCCAGCTCTCTGTACCACTGAGGCAAGCAAGGCATCCCACTTTGGCAAGGTCTGTGATTCATTCAAGTGACATCCACGATTCGGAAGTCAAATGATAAAATAAAGCAAACAGCTACTGTAGGCGAAATTACCGTGCTAGTGGCGAATCTAATGGGGCAGAAAACACTTGCAAAGTGAAATTACAGTATTTCAAGAACTATTTAAACTAAAGCTGCATGAGGAGCTCAGTTGTGATTCATGATACCTCTATCGCCAGTTTTGTAGTAAACAAAGTTATTACTCCATTTAATTCTTTGAAATTTGACATTTTCTGTTTTCTGCTCCATAATGTACTTTGGACTTTGCTGAACATTTTGGTATATAATACATTAAAATCAGACTGTTGTGAGACCTTCAAATAATATTTTGAATGTTGACATGTGACTGTCAAATTTCGCCGCTATGCGTATACTGCCACAGTTGAGCAGTCATATCTTAGGAACTACACAGTCTAGAAGGCTGTGAATTGCTTTTCTTTGTACCTACTGCTACGTCTCAGAAGTTGACATTGCGAATAAACAAATCAGTCCTTTGTTTCTGATACTAGTTTTCGTTGAAAGTAGTGTGAATATCGGTTATTTTTGTATTAAGTTAACTTCTATTGCTTTTTATACGTGAATAAAATGACTAAGCGTAAAATGAACTTCAAGAAACGTAAATTTGCTGGTAACAGATATGTGAGACCTGCATTTTCTTCTGAAGTACTTGAAACATGTGTGCTAACAGTAAAGGAAACCACGATAATGTTTCTGAAGTGACCACGCCCCCTAGTGCATCGAAAAGGAAAGTAACTTTAGAAATGGATGACATTCTCTTTCTTTGGCAGTAATGGAGGCAATCAAACCTATTTACAGAGATTTGGCAAATCCTGAGCTACTAAAGAAGTGTTTACATAGGAAGACCCAGAATGTGAATGAGTCCTTCAATAATGTTGTGTGGTGCTGTGTGCCTAAAAATGTATTTGTTGGCCTTATGACTATTAAGTTCGCAGTGTCAGATGCCGTAATAACTTTTAATAGTGGGAACTATGAAAGACTTATGGTTCTGGAGAAATTAGGGGTAAGATTTGGACAGAACACAGCTAAAGGACTGTGGGAACTGGACGAGCTTCGTGTACATGAAACAGAGTTAGCTGCTCAGCAAATAACAAAAGAAGCAAGAAAGGAAAGGAGGAGGCAAGCACTGGGCTGTAGTGACACTGAAGAAGACACAGACTATGGGCCAGGACAATTCTCGTGCATAAAAGATGCAGAAATGGAAGTCTGTATGAGAATATGTAATAAAAAAACTTTAAACCTCAATATCTCAGAACTACATTTTATGTAATAAATGACCCATTTTCTAAAAAAGTATAGATGGTAGAGACATGAAATTTTCACAGCATGCCAAGTGTGGGATTCAACACATATGGAACTAGTATAATTGACTATCCTGAGTTGTTTTATTTTTATGTTCATTTATTTACAAAAAATTGAGTGTTTTAAAAAGAACATAACATGCCACACAATACAATTTTAGTAATAATTGTAGCTCAGTGTAACTAGAAAGGTGCATTCAATAATTATGGAAAATTGTAAGTTGGTGTCTTAAAAAGTTTCCTAGATAATGGGTCACAAAATCCGATAATTTAACATTGGCGGCATAGGACGTACGATGTCCTCTTAATAATCATTATCATATCTTATGGAATTACTGTGTGGGTTAATTTTAACAGCACATGTATTAGCATATACATCAATATCGTATCAGTTGCACATCTCATGTTGAAAATACTATTGGTGGTGTTGTTAGTTGTTTCATCACGTATACAGGATGAAGCAGCTAAGGCAGGGAGATGCAAATGCATCCAGAATGAGTAATATCTAAGTGCGGTTTTCACTAAACTATAGAGTACATTGAGGCGAATTTTCTCACATATGAAAGTTATTTTTTGACGCTCATAGCTGTCGAATTATAACACCGTCGTTTAATGAAAATACATATTTTGTCCTGTGGCACTGGAAAGAGCCTACTAAGATGACTTCAGTGACATAGCATAATTGGAACTTGATGAAACAGTAACAAGATAATAGCACTGCAAACCACTGTCCTATTGACAAAATAAATGACTCTACAAAAGTCTGCCCTATTGTACAAAATGTAAGCAAACAAGTAACCCAGATATAGTTTGTGTGTTTACCTCTGCACTTGAAGCCCATCAGTCTGTGCTCTACTATTGTAGCAATCAGATTGTTTGCTCATGAAGCTAATTGGATATTCATAATGTATTTAACTGTATAGACTGCTATTGGCTGTCTAGTTACCTTATTAGCAGAAACACAGTAGTCTTCACTTTTATGTCAGTGAGTTTCATATTTAACAAATGTTTACAGTCTGTAGTTTTACATGATTCACTTAGATTTTTAAAAGCTGTTCCAATATTTAGGAAGAGTGTTAAAAGAAAACGTAAATGTCGTGTGACTAGGGCCTCCCGTCGGGCAGACCGTTCGCTGGGTGCAAGTCTTTCGATTTGACACCACTTCAGCGACTTGTGCGTCGATGGGAATGAAATGATGATGATTAGGACAACACAACACCCAGTCCCTGAGTGGAGAAAATCTCTGGCCAAGCTGGGAGTCGAACCCAGGCCCTTAGGATTGACATTCTGTCGCACTGACCAGTCAGCTAATGGGGGCGGACAGGAAGGGTGATAAAAATATGCCACAAAGCGGTCAGTCAGTCTTAATTGATTGTTACAGTATTTCTAACATATTAGAGTCAATTATGGATCCTCAATTAATTAGCTACTTTGAGGTACATAATCTTCCATATAATAGTCAATTTGGATTCTAGCAGGACAGAAACACATTTGTGAGTGTAGTGGAAATTATTAATCGGCCATTAACAGCCTTTGAAAATAAGAATATATGGTGCCAATTGTATTATATGACCTAAGCAAAGCATTTGTCTGCCTTTACTTTGAAATTCTAGTAGTAAACCTTGAATATTATGATGTGTGCAATCTTTCATTAAGAGTAATTATTTCCTATCTGAACAGCAGGCAGTTTGCTCAGTAAAAATAAAAATTCTTCTTTCCCAGAAATTAGTGCTGGTATCCACCAGACTTTGTCCTCAGACCCTTCTTTTTTCCATTATCACTATAATGATCTGCACATACCAGATTTTCATATGCAGTGCTAAGACACAACTCTGTTTTCATCGCACCAGAACTTCTCATTTCTGAACATGATCACACATGAATCACTTGAGTCTTTACTCCACTCTTTCTACTCTGCAACCCAGAGGTAGCACAACAACTTGTTTTAGGATTTTCCAAGGGTATAGAAAATATATCTGTTAAAATCATAGGAATAAATATTGATCCTAAACTTAACTGGAAAGAACATGTCAGCTATTTCTGCAAAAATGCTTCACAAGTCTCCTATTGCCTATGGAAATTGTGACATATGATTATCGAATGCTGGTACTATCGTAGAGTACTGTATATTGGACTCTTAAAATTTCATATGGCATTTGCATTTATGCACACACTTTTTACATTACCAACATTTTAAAAATACAAAGAAGAATGTCACATGTAATGCGTAAGGTTGGCTCTAGGGACTAATATTATCCTCTCCTTAGCAATTGCAGACTACACACTGTTGCAAGAAATGTACATTTACAAATGTGTACTCTTTGTCAGAAACAGCGACATGAAACTTGTTTTCTGGTAAGAAATTCGTGGTTTATACATGTCCACCACCTCAAAGATGCAGAGAACGTCGTAGAGGATTATTTTTCACACCCCAGCGCCTTGTCTTCGACTATCGATTATGAACAGTTCGCCAAGGTGCAAGAAAAGACCATCGGTTGCAAGGCCTCACCCACGATCCAGACATAAACCGTAGATTTGAACTTTGTCATATAGCAGAGGCGACGCCCCCCATACTATGCGAACAGCTTCACAGTCTGGCACATCCACGAATTCGCCCTGCCTAGTAATATATAGATTTGTTTGGCCTAATATTAAAAAACTGCAAACTCTGGGCTCGCACATGCATTCTATGTCAAGAAAGTTAAGTTTCGTGCCACACACAGTCACCATTAGGTCAGCTTGATGTTGCTAAAGAATGCTTCCAACACGTTCACATCAACCTCGTTGACCCATTGGCAGCCTCTGATGGCTACCGCTCCATCCTCTCGGCTATCAACTGAGTCACACGATGGGTCAAGGCGAAACCACTTAATGAATTATGGCTGAAGCCATTGCCAAAGCATTCAGTGGACTTCATACTTGAAGTCCCACCAGTCATGCCCACAGGTCTGATGAATCCCGCCATCGTGTTAAAAAACACATAGCGCACCTCAGAATATCTCTGCTTCTCCCACACTCAATACCAAAAGTGTTTGTCCACAGACCTCACGCAGATAGCGACTTCGTCATGTAGACAGGAGACACAGTACGTCCTGCCATACAAACCTTTTACACACAATCACATACGGTACTTCGATGATACGATGGAATGTTCCTCATCTTATTGAATGGTAAACTAACAGTCATGTTCGTAAGCAGTCTGAATCCTGCATGGACATTACAGGAAGATACACTCGATGACAATGCGCACCAAGCACCCTCCCTCCCAATGCCCAACGACCTTCATGCTATTAGCACTATACCACTGACCTCTAAACTCCGTATACACATCAGTGACTTCCTTCCTGAAGATCTCACCGTCAAAATTATAGACAACAACCTCATCATCGAAGGACAGCACACAGATCGCCAGCCCAAAACCATTTCAATCACGTGGGACATCCAAAAAACTGCACTGCTACGTGACATTAATGCAACCACCCTCACTCCCCACTTCTCCAACAATGGAATTCTCTCGGTCATGGCACAACGCTTACTTCTAGTGGATCCTGCCCCATCGCCAGCACACTGTACATTAAAATAAAATTGATGGTTGGTGGCAGACGACATCCTAGGGAATCTTTGGAAGTAACTCAAAGATATTATTTCCACATGTCGGTCGTTCTCACTGGAAATCTGTTCTTTTAGATACCTATTGTATCACTGTGCCACATGTCTTGACGAATTTTTCCGTTCTAGTAAAACAAAGTAACGATAGTCCCTTAAGAACTGCGATATTTAGCATTAAACAATGATCTCAGAATGACAGAATGTGTGAAACTTGTGGATGTTGTCGTTATTTTGGAGAGGGTACTTTGTATGATAGCAATGTGGTAGAAGCAGCAGAAGTGGTGAGGGGCTCAAGACATACATTGGTGTCTTTTCCATTAGAGCAGTGCCGGTGAGTGAATGTGAACTTGCAACTGGAGTAAAGTAATGTATGTTTTAAACTGTAATTTTATTTGGCCCAACCAGTTGCACTTTAGTAATCAAATAGCTATATGACGCTAATACTAGCAAGGAGCTAAGTGGTACCATCCCCAGAGAGCCAAAAAGTTAACTGAAAACATCGATGAGATTTTTCGTAGTGATCAGAACGGTTTAGCGTTATAAATGGGAGCTTTCGTTCAGGATGTCTGAACGACAGGAGACGATCCAAAGATAGTGTTGGTTGTACCAAGAAGCAGTGAAAAAGGCTTTAACGACGATCTGACCGCTGCAACGGATGATCGACAGCAGTGGAACCATGTGGGTGGTAGGCAAAGTAGTGGGCAGCATCTAAAGATAGAAATATCATTACGACCATAAACAGTAAACTTTTTACTAACATTGCACTGTAACAGCTGGCAACACTTAAGCACTTGTCCTCTCTCATGAGTAAAAAGGCTCGTCATAGAGCATGTCAAACTATATGCATATGACGCCTAATGGCTGTAATGAGTACAAATGTTATGAAGTGACGATAATGTGCTGTCACCTCATGGCTAAAGTAGCAACTAATGATGCTGTAGAATTTCATAAACCATATTTGTGAAATATATAAATGTATATTATTTGATTTATATTCTTAAAAGGATTATGTTTTGAAGAATATTGTTAAATTATGTACTCTCCTTCTAAGGAGTCATGATAATAGTACTAAGGAATAATGTGTAGGGAAATCCCTATGGATGTATTTGTGCGGCCATGTCCCGCCTTTTTCAGTAACTGCAGTTCCAGTACACTACAATAAGGGGGCCCTAGTTCAGGACAGGTGACATGAAGATGTAGTGTGTGTGAGAACCCCGGAAGACAATGATAGAATTCAACTTTTCTACAAGAAGAGCAACTCGACAAATATGTGTAATTATCTATGATTTATTACAAAATATATGCCAGATATGTTGTGGAGTCGTGGGCTCTGCAAAACGTCAAGATGCATGGTACTGGCTATTAATACAATACTAGTACTCCTTTCTTCCAGGAGTGCTAGTTCTGCAAGGTTTGCAGAAGAGCTTCTGTGAAGTCTGAAAGGTAGGAGACGAGGTACTGGCAGAGTGAAAATCTCATTCTATTTATTTCTGTATAATTTATCGTGTGGTAGTGTGCATCCACTGTATAATAAAAAGAGTGATCAGCAGTTTTACTACTGAACGGCTACTGTACGCTGTCGTTTCCAGTTTTTTCGAGTTCTAGTGCCAAACACAGCCCAAACACAGCACTCGACATTCCTGATTAGGATATAACTGAAACGAACAGACGTCGCAAACGGCTGTTCACAGTGCAACACGGGACTACGGCACATGGGGGCGCTGCAACTTTTCTGGCGCTACGGAGTGCAGCAGCAGAGACGAAGACTTCAAAAATTACGTAAATCTGCAAGATCTATGTGTAGAATTTATTGTCGTGTGCTGCAAACTTTTGTGTTTTCCTTCCTTTATTTGCTGTAATGGGGGGAACCAATTTCGGGAAATAATGTTGTTCAAATGGCTCTGAGCACTATGGGACTTAACTTCTGTGGTCATCAGTCCCCTAGAACTTAGAACTACTTAAACCTAACTAACCTAAGGACATCACACACATCCATGTCCGAGGCAGGAAGTGCAAGTAAAAACCCAAGGGAACCAAATGCATGAACAATTAAAAGAAGTTAAGAGTAGCAAAGGTGAAATAAGAAAAAAAAACAGTTTTCAGTCTGTGGAGGCAACATTAAACGAGAAATGGAAGGAAAGCTAACATCAGAAAGAAGCAGGAATGTAGCAGATTAAATGCTGTGGTAAGGGATGAAACTGTTAAGCTGGATGAAAATTGCACAGCTGAAAATTTCAAATTGCAAGAATGAGTGAAATGGGAACTAGAAATGTTAATAAAGTGGATAGTAAACTGACTAAATTAAAAGTTGATGTCAGTACTGTGATATCAAAGAAAATTAAACACATGGGGTAAAGGTTGCTATGGGGTAAAGGTTGCTATGATGGAACATGAATATGGTAACCATACTATAAATATGTTGCCCATTATAATGTTCAGATTTTTAAATGTTTTAATATTTATGGAAAATAGCTGCTGATTTAATTGAAAATTGAAAAATAAGCAAATTTGGAAAAGGCAATTGGGCCATTCATTATCATTTCCACTTTAAAGAAGAGAGTGCCTGAAAATATACAATGGGATCTCATAAATGTTACGAGAGATGATGTAGACTCATTCATTGATTATGTAGGGAATATGGATAGTGCTTGACCATTTAGAAACAGAAAAAATTTCTGAAACGTCAGAAATCATGATGGGTGGGACAGGAGGAATTACAGGGTAGACAACAGAACTTTAACAGAGGAATGATAGTGGGAGAAATTGTGGGCCAAATAATAGAAGACATTACAGTAGACCGTTGTGTCGTCGTAACTGCCCTCTGCTTTACGTCTGCTGTGCAGTGAGCTACCTTAATTTAAGTATTAACTGTATTTTTTTTTACTTGTCGCTTCTTCCATGTATTTTTGCTTTTAGGAAGCTTTAATTGTCGAGTGCTAGTAATAGTGTTCCATAGATTTCGTGTTTGTTTTGAATACAGTCAGAGTTAGTCCCTTTAGTCAGCCATAGTGCCAGCAGTGCTAGTGTTTGTTTTCAATACAGTCCAGAGACAGGTAGTGCTATTTTCATTGTTTTCTACAACAAGTGTCTAGTAACCACAGTTTAGTCAACTATCAGCCGCCTTTAGTGAATTAGCAGTCTAGTTAGAAGTTGATTAACTCTCTACAGTAAATTGATTTCTTAGGACAGATAGGATGTGTGACTGCTGTGTACGGACGCAGGAGGAGCTGGCCACTGATCGCGAAAAGCTGAACGTGTTGATGGCCGCGGTCAGCCGTCTTCAGGCTGCTGCCTTGGAGTGTAGCGGCAGTGGGTGGTCTGGTGCGCCGCATGGTACACCTCAGGTGTTACATGCTACACCCACTGTCCCTGCTGTCGAGACATCTTCGCGGGTACCGGGCGCGGTTGGGTCACCCTCTCGCCAAGGGGAGTGGCAGGTTCAGCGGCGTTTGCGGCACACGAGGCGGAGGGTCAATGTGGAGGCTGGCCGAGTGGCATCGCCCGCTCTGCCTGTGAGTGGGCATGTGGCCACTCCTTCAGCAAGGTCCGAGCAGGCACACGGGGGGAGGGGTTTATTAGTTATTGGGAGCTCCAACGTTAGGCGGGTGATGGAGCCCGTTAGGGAAATAGCAGAAAGGTCGGGGAAGAAGGCCAGTGTTCACTCTGTCTGCATGCCGGGGGGTCTCATTCGAGATGTGGAGGAGGCCCTGCTGGCGGCGATAGAGAGCACTGGGTGCACCTGACTGCAAATTGTTGCTCATGTCGGCACCAATGACTCCTGCCGTTTGGGTTCAGAGGTCATCCTCAGTTCGTACAGGCGGTTGGCGGAATTGGTGAAGGCGGAAAGCCTCGCTCGCGGGGTGGAATCTGACCTAACTATTTGTAGTATCGTTCCCACAACCGATCGCGGTCCTATGGTTTGGAGCCGAGTAGAAGGCTTAAACCAGAGGCTCAGACAATACTGCGGAGATCTGGGGTGCAAATTTCTCGACCTCCGCTATCGGGTGGAGAAATGCAGGGCCCCATGAATAGGTCAGGCCTGCACTACACGCCGGAAGCGGCTACAAGGGTAGCGGAATACGTGTGGAGTGCACATGTGGGCTCTGAGCACTATGGGACTTAACATCTTACGTCATCAGTCCCCTAGAACTTAGAACTACTTATACCTAACTAACCTAAGGACATCACACAACACCCAGCCATCACGAGGCAGAGAAAATCCCTGACCCCGCCGGGAATCGAACACGGGAACCCGGGCGTGGGAAGCGAGAACGCTACCACACGACCACGAGATGCGGGCTGCACATGTGGGTTTTTTAAGTTAGAGAATTCCATCCCTAGGCCCGACAAGACGCGTCCTGAGACGCCGCAAGGTAGGAGTAGGCAAAATGCAACAGGGAATGATAATATTAATGTGTTAATAGTAAACTGCAGGAGCGTCTATACAAAGGTCCCAGAACTGCTCTCATTAATAAATGGTCACAATGCCCACATAGTACTAGGGACAGAAAGTTGGCTGAAACCAGATGTAAACAGTAATGAAATTCTAAACTCAGATTGGAATGTATACCGCAGAGACAGGCTGGACAGTGAAGGAGGAGGCGTGTTTATAGCGATAAGAAGTGCAATAGTATCGAAGGAAATTGACGGAGATCCGAAATGTGAAATGATTTGGGTGAAGGTCACGGTTAAAGCAGGCTCAGACATGGTAATTGGATGTCTCTATAGGCCCCCTGCCTGAGCAGCTGTTGTGGCTGAGCATCTGAAGGATAATTTGGAAAATATTTCGAGTAGATTTCCCCACCATGTTATAGTTCTGGGTGGAGATTTTAATTTGCCGGATATAGACTGGGAGACTCAAACGTTCATAACATGTGGCAGGGACAAAGAATCCAGTGAAATTTTTTAAAGTGATTTATCTGAAAACTACCTTGAGCAGTTAAACAGAGAACCGACTCGTGGTGATAATATATTAGTCCTTCTGGTGACAAACAGACCCGAACTATTTGAAACAGTTAACGAAGAACAGGGTATCAGCGATCATAAAGCGGTTACTGCACCGATGATTTCAGCCGTAAATAGAAATATTAAAAATGGTAGGAAGAATTTTCTCTTTAGCAAAGGTGACAAAAAGCAGATTTCAGAGTACCTGACAGCTCAACACAAAAGTTTTGTCTTAAGTACAGATAGTGTTGAGAATCAGTGGACAAAGTTCAAAACCATCGTACAATATGCGTTAGACGAGTATGTGCCAAGCAAGATCGTAAGAGATGGAAAAGAGCCACCGTGGTACAACAACCGAGTTAGAAAACTGCTGCGGAAGCAAAGGGTACTTCACAGCAAACATAAACATAGCCAACGCCTTGCAGGCAAACAAAAATTACGCGAAGTGAAATGTAATGTGAGGAGGGCCATGCGAGAGGCGTACAATGAATTCGAAAGTAAAGTTCTATGTACTGACTTGGCAGAAAATCCTAAGAAATTTTGGTCTTATGTCAAAGCGGTAGGTGGATCAACACAAAATGTCCAGACACACTGTAACCAAAATGGTACTGAAACAGAGGATGACAGACTAAAGGCCGAAATACTAAATGTCTTTTTCCAAAGCTGTTTCACAGAGGAAGACTGCACTGTAGTTCCTTCTCTAGGTTGTCGCACAGATGACAAAATGGTAGATATCGAAATAGACGACAGAGGGATAGAGAAACAATTAAAATCGCTCAAAAGAGGAAAGGCCGCTGGACCTGATGGGATACCAGTTCGATTTTACACAGACTGCGCGAAGGAACGTGCCCCCCTTTCTTGCAGCGGTGTACCGTAGGTCTCTAGAAGAGCGTAGCGTTCCAAAGGATTGGAAAAGGGCACACGTCATGCCCGTTTTCAAGAAGGGACGTCGAACAGATGTGCAGAACTGTAGACCTATATCTCTAACGTCGATCTGTTGTAGAATTTTGGAACACGTTTTATGTTCGATTATAATGACTTTTCTGGAAACTATAAATCTACCCTGTAGGAATCAGCATGGGTTTCGAAAAAGACGACCGTGTGAAACCCAGCTCGCGCTATTCGTCCACGAGACTCAGAGGGCCATAGACACGGGTTCCCAGGTAGATGCCGTGTTTCTTGACTTCCGCAAGGCGTTCGATACAGTTCCCCACAGTCGTTTAATGAGCAAAGTAAGAGCATATGGACTATCAGACCAATTGTGTGATTGGATTGAAGAGTTCCTAGATAACAGAATGCAGCATGTCATTCTCAATGGAGAGAAGTCTTCCGAAGTAAGAGTGATTTCAGGTGTGCCGCAGGGGAGTGTCGTAGGACCGTTGCTATTCACAATATACATAAATGACCTTGTGGATGACATCGGAAGTTCACTGAGGCCTTTTGCGGATGATGCTGTGGTATATCGAGAGGTTGTAACAGTGGAAAATTGTACTGAAATGCAGGAGGATCTGCAACGAATTGACGCATGGTGCAGGGAATGGCAATTGAATCTCAATGTAGACAAGTGTAATGTGCTGCGAATACATAGAAAGAAAGATCCCATATCATTTAGCCACAATATAGCAGGTCAACAACTGGAAGCAGTTAATTCCATAAATTATCGGGGAGTACACATTAGGAGTGATTTAAAATGGAATGATCATATAAAGTTGATCGTCGGTAAAGCAGATGCCAGACTGAGATTCATTGGAAGAATCCTAAGGAAATGCAATCCGAAAACAAAGGAAGTAGGTTACAGTATGCTTGTTCGCCCACTGCTTGAATACTGCTCAGCAGTGTGGGATCCGTACCAGATAGGGTTGATAGAAGTGATAGAGATGATCCAACGGAGAGCAGCGCGCTTCGTTACAGGATCATTTAGTAACTGCGAAAGCGTTACGGAGATGATAGATAAACTCCAGTGGAAGACTCTGCACGACAGACGCTCAGTAGCTCGGTGCGGGCTTTTGTTGAAGTTTGGAGAACATCCCTTCACCGAGGAGTCAAGCAGTATATTGCTCCCTCCTACGTATATCTCGCGAAGAGACCATGAGGATAAAATCAGAGAGATTAGAGCTCACACAGAGGCATACCGACAATCCTTTCCACGAACAATACGAGACTGGAATAGAAGGGAGAACCGATAGAGGTACTCAAGGTACCCTCCGCCACACACCGTCAGGTGGCTTGCGGAGTATGGATGTAGATGTAGATTTAGATGTTGAACGACCAGCTGGGGGTCAGACGGACCTCACAAGCATGGAAACGAGTAGGTATCCCACCTGAGGTCTGAACTGTGATAAAGACTGACAATGCTTGGAAAAGGACCTAGTGAGAAATGCTGACTAAAGGACCAGTGGGTAGGCAGTTTAATTAATTCAATATGGAGTGAATTTCGGGAAAGTGAATTTTAAGGAGACTGTTTTGAAACTACTGGGAAAAAAGAAAAGGGAGAAGTAGTTGAAAGAAAAGATTGTAAGTGAGAATGTGAGTGAAATATTTCAGTGAGCTGAATCAAGTGATAGAGCGAATGGTGAAAATTCAAACGTGGATGATACTGGAAATACTAGTTTTAAAATTTTAAGGTATGATAATATGGTTTGTTCTAATTCTGGAACTGATAATACAAATGTTGAGAGTGTGTGTATTGATACTAATGAGAAGCACGAGAACATATTAAGTGAAGTTACTGGTAATTGTGTTGCTTTACATATAGATGAAGGAAGGGTGGATCCTTCATGTGATAATATTTTTTCTGCTGATTCTGTATGTGATATTTCAAATGATGTTGACACTGATCTGAATTTTGAACCTTGCATCAAGAAAGTTGCCAGCGTTGCATTTGCTGTTCCTGGTGTTGATGCTAGTATAGAGGCTGAAATGAACTAGGCAGTGGAACTGGATCTGGATAATAATATTAATGGTGCAAGTTATATTAAAGGAGATCTCCCTGAGGTCATTATTGGGAACAATGCTTGAGCTGTTTTTGTTGTAGCCAGCAGTATTCCAGTGGAACATACTGACAAGTAAGCCTCCCCAAGGAACACTCTTCGATTTTGATCAGCTTTGAATATGTTGCCATGTAGAGTAAAATACAACACATTTCTTTTTTTATATGTGCCCATATAGACGTTAAGGGATGAAGCATTCCCTTGAAAAAAATTGAGTTTAATATTTCTGAATGAATACCATTGAAACGGTAACAGATACAAAAAGAAATTCAATTGAAAGTTCTGTGGTTTTTTAATGTACGTTACAATGGTGTACCGAGATTTATAGTTTTTCTTTTTTTTTTTGAAATCAGCTGCTCCACTAATTTGTTTTTCATTTCAACGTTTGACGAATAGCAAAACGTATAGCATGGTTAATACAAAATTCAATCATGTGAAGTAGTATTCCAAAGACGCATTTGTGAGTTAAAGCTAGAAATATACCTATGTCGCTATATACCCGCCCAATAAAAAATATTCTAAATGTATATATATATATATATATATATATATATATATATATATATATATATATATATATATATATATATATAGGGTGTCCCAGCTATCTTGTCCATCCAAAATATCTCTGGAACAATAACAGCTATTGGAAAACGACTTTCACCGGTATCAATGTAGGGCTTGGGCCCATGAATGTACGTATTTGGAAACATTCTAAAACGAAAGCATATTTGTTTTTTAACACAAACTTATGTTTTTCTTAAATGGACCTCCTATATTTTTTCTTCAGCAATCCATAGCATGACAAAGCACATACACAATGGCGTTGATTGCATCGCAATATTCCCATTACATCCCGAGATATTAAGACGCGAAGTTGACGCTTGAAACACCCGACATGCGCTGCTAGCGCATGTCCTGAGGCTCAGGCGTGAACCCCATGCTGTCCGTAATCGCGATGTGATTGACATGCGTAATCACACTTCCATACTTATCAAGAGGTCCGAGACGAATAATACGGTCTGCTGCCATTCCGCATTAACGTCGTACATTCCAGCAGGTATTTATCCCATAGGCTAGGGGTGATGCGGTTCTGTAACATATCTGTGTACCGCAACGTTAGTCACAAAGTTAACTTCGCTTATCGTTAATCCGTTACTAAAAACGTAATGCCGTTCAACGTTAAAACTTTAACGTAGATTTAGCGCAAGTGACAGTCAATCATTCACTCGTAATAGTAAAATTCATGTTGATGGTTTTAGTGAAACGAGCAAGTGGACTAAAAGTTTTACCGTTGTTTAGGTAACAATGTTTTGATTTGGGAAGTTCAGGTAGGACATAGAAGATGAATGTAAACATGTTTAACCAATTAGTTTTATTATCACATAATTATCAATCTTATGTTTATCTAATGCGTTAAATGACAAATTGTTGCAAACACATTGTTTCTTAAGATCACTGGGTAAAATGGCCCTTTGTAGAAACTTCCACTGTGATACCAGCACTACATACTAAACATAGCGTTGACATCTCATGCTCAAAGTGATGCCCGTTGGCTTGCATACATAGGGCCAGTCTGCGGATGAAGGATGCCCTACTTCGTGCTACTGTTTCCCCTTTGATGGCTGTACAAGCATCAAATGTGTTGCTTCATGTCCTCTGGTGTTGTCGGTTCATGTTGGTAAACAGCATCCTTCACTGCTCCCCAAAGAAAATAAGCCAGCGGTGTAAGGTCCGGAGATCGGGCAGGCCACCTAACTGGGCCACCTCGTCCAATCCACCTACCAGGGAACTTACGGTTCAGAAGTCGTCGTGCTCGTAAGGCGTTATGTGCAGGGCATCCGTCATGCTGATACCACATGACCATTCTCCGGTTCAGAGGTACGGTGTCCAAGAGAACAGGAAGAGTGTCGTATAAATCTGGAGTATTGTCTGCCATTTTGGATGCCATTTATAAAGAAAGGTCCGATAATGGTATCTCCAATAACCCCACACCAAACATTAACTTTCCACGGACGTTGATGCTCTACCTGACGGAGCCATTTTGGATTGTCTGCGGACCAATAATACATATTCCTCATATTGACAATTCCTTTGTTGGAGAATGATGCCTCGTCGGTAAAGAAAACATCTGCAAAAAAATTTGGATTAGTCAGAAGTTTTTGCTGAGCCCACCGACAAAATGTTACCCTATTGCGGAAGTCATTTCCATGAAGATCCTGGTGTAAATGAACATGGTAAGGATGAAATTTATGACGTTTAAGAATACGCTGTACACTTGATTTCGACACACCAACTTCATGTTCAATTTGACGTGTGCTGATTTGAGGATTCACAGCTATGGTAGCGAGCACAGCAACTTCAGCACGTTCATCTGTGCGTGTTCATCTGTCGAGGTCTTGGATTTAAGCTTCCCGTTTCACGTAGACGCGATGTGAGACGACCAAAAATCCGGCGCGAAGGCGATGGCTTGTCAGGGAATCGTCTTCTGTACAGTCGTTCTGCCTGAACAGCATTTCGTCCACCTACAACAGGGTACAGTACAGGTATGTAGAGTAGGGTAGAAAACAGACATTAACTTAATAATCATAATGTTCGCTAACAGTACTATCAACAAACAAGCAATCTCATAACGTATTTCCCGTCAACGTACATTCTCCATAGATCAGCAGCATTTCTACCACATCTTCATGTGTGTACATTATACTGTACAGTATAAGTTCCACAACACAACGTTTATTCACAATGTGTACCACCTCCGTGCCGTCACTAGATTACTCTGATGCACGACTACACTGGCAAGTGGTGTACTGCACGCCAAAGCAACAACAAATGGGATGCTCGGAGGGTGGTGGAGTACAGGAGTTTGCATGGGTCGCAAATCATAAACAAGGCGAAGTGGTAACTGTGGCAGTAGTGGGAACTACGTTGGACACTTGACTAGTTAGAGCCAGGCCCTGCGCGACAGGCACAATGGGTCATATAACGCATTAGATAAACCTTATTTTAGATGTGCAGGATAAATAAGACAACCTGACGGGTGTACACCGATCGGTACTGGTTCATATTGTGTACGTAGATACGTAAAACGTGCAAGAGGGAAACCATTATGTGCTTATGAGAGTTGATGGCAGCAGACCGTATTATTCGTTACAGACCTCTTGATAAGTATGGAGATGTGATTACACATGTCAATCACATCGCGATTACGGGCAGCATGGGGTTGACGCCTGAGCCTCAGGACGTGCGCTAGCAGCGCATGTCGGGTGTTTCAAGCGTCATCTTCGCGTCTCAATATCTCGGGATGTAATGGGAATATTGCGATGCAATCAACGCCATTGTGTATGTGCTTTGTCGTGCTATGGATTGCTGAAGAAAAAATATAGGAGGTACATTTAAAAAAACATAAGTTTGTGTTAAAAAACACATATGCTTTCGTTTTAGAATGTTTCCAAATATGTACATTCATGGGCCCAAGCCCTACATTATATATACACACACACACACACACATATATATATATATATATATATATATATATATATATATATATATATATACACAGGGTGTTTCAGAAGTGACGGTCAACATTCAGCGATATGACAGGAATGAGCATTCGAAACAAAAATGTCCAAGTAAACATGGATACCTTAAGAGTTATGAGCAGTTCTTGATCTTTGATACTGTGAAATAAATCTCTTCTACCGCAAGCTCTATGCTTTCCATATTTTGTGAAGTGGTAATATGGACCAAACCAAGCAAAAAATGTCCAGTAAACAGCCGGCCGCGGTGGTCTAGCTGTTCTAGGCGCTCAGTCCGGAACCGCGGGACTGCTACGGTCGCAGGTTCGAATCCTGCCTCGGGCATGGATGTCTGTGATGTCCTTAGGTTAGTTAGGTTTAATTAGTTCTAAGTTCTAGGCGACTGATGACCTCAGCAGTTAAGTCGCATAGTGCTCAGAGCCATTTGAACCATTTTTTTGTCCAGTAAACATGTGCTGTAAAATGCATGCCTTAAGAGCTATGAGCACCTGTTCATCTTCACTGCTTTGAAACACAACTCTTATAATGAACAAGTGCTCATAACTTTTAAGATACGGATTTTTGAGCACAAGTTTACTGGACTTTTTTTCTTTTATATATACATGGGCAATGGCCTTGCCGCAGTGGATACACCATTTCCTGTGAGATCACCGACGTTAAGCGCTGTCGGGCGTGGTTGGCACTTGGATTGGTGACTGTCCAGGCAGCCATGCGCTGTTGCCATTTTTCGGGATGCACTGAGCCTCGTGATGCCAATTGAGGAGCTACTCGACCGAATAGTACTGGCTTCGGTCAAGAATTCCATCATAACGACCGGGAGAGCGGTGTGCTGACCACATGCCCCTTCTATCCGCATCCTCCTCTGAAGATGACACGGCGGTCGGATGGTCCCGGTAGGCCACTCGTGGCCTGAAGACGGAGTGTTTTAATATCTATATATAATACACACATTTAGAATATGTTTTTATATTTATCTACATCTACAGCCATACTCCGCAAGCCACCTGATGGTGTGTGGCGGATGGTACCCTGAGTACCTCTATCGGTTCTCCCTTCTATTCCAGTCTCGTATTGTTCGTGGAAAGAAGGATTGTCTGTATGCTTCTGTGTGGGCTCTAATCTCTCTGATTTTATCCTCATGGTCTCTTCGCGAGATATACGTAGGAGGGAGTAATATACTGCTTGACTCTTCGGTGAAGGTATGTTCTCGAAACTTTAACAAATGCCCGTACCGAGCTAGTGAGCGTCTCTCGTGCAGAGTCTTCCACTGGAGTTTATCTATCATCTCCGTAACGCTTTCGCGATTTCTAAATGATCCTGTAACGAAGCGCGCTGCTCTCCGTTGGATCTTCTCTATCTCTTCTATCAACCCTATCTGGTACGGATCCCACACTGCTGAGCAGTATTCAAGCAGTGGGCGAACAAGCATACTGTAACCTACTTCCTTTGTTTTCGGATTGCATTTCCTTAGGATTCTTCCAATCAACCTCAGTCTGGCATCTGCTTTACCGACGATCAACTTTATATGATCATTCCATTTTAAATCACTCCTAATGCGTACTCTCAGATAATTTATGCAATTAACTGCCTCCAGTAGCTGACCTGCTATTTTGTAGCTAAATGATAAGGGATCTATCTTTCTATGTATTCGCAGCACATTACACTTGTCTACATTGAGATTCAATTGCCATTCCCTGCACCATGCGTCAATTCGCTGCAGATCCTCCTGCATTTCAGTACAATTTTCCATTGTTACAACCACTCAATACACCAAGCATCATCTGGAAAAAGCCTCAGTGAACTTCCGATGTCATCCACCAATCGAACTGGTATCCCATCAGCTCCAGCGGCCTTTCCTCTTTTGAGCGATTTTAATGGTTTCTCTATCCCTCTGTCGTCTATTTCGATTTCTACCATTTTGTCATCTGTGCGAGAATCTAGAGAAGGAACTACAGTGCAGTCTTCCTCTGTGAAACAGCTTTGGAAAAAGACATTTAGTATTTCGGCCTTTAGTCTGTCATCCTCTGTTTCAGTACAATTTTGGTCACAGAGTGTCTGGACATTTTGTTTTGATCCACCTACCGCAGTTTTCTAACTCTGTTGTTGTACCACAGTGGCTCTTTTCCATCTCTTACGATCTTACTTGACACATCCTCATCTAACGCATATTGTACGATGGTTTTGAACTTTGCTCACTGATCCTCAACACTATCTGTACTTGAGACAAAAGTTTTGTGTTAGGCCGTCAGGTACTCCGTAATCTACTTTTTGTCACTTCTGCTAAACAGAAAAATCTTCCTACCTTTTTTAATATTTCTACTTACAGCTGAAATCATCGATGCAGTAACCGCTTCGCTGATTACCTGTTCTGCGTTAACTGTTCCAAAAAGTTCGGGTCTGTTTGTCACCATAAGGTCTAATATGTTATCGCCACGAGTCGGTTCTCTGTTTAACTGCTCAAGGTAGTTTTCAGATAAAGCATTTAAAAGAATTTCACTGGATTTTTTGTCCCTGCCACCCGTTATGAACGTTTGAGTCTCCCAGTCTATATCCAGCAAATTAAAATCTCCACCCAGAACTATAACATGGTGGGGAAATCTACTCGAAATATTTTCCAAATTATCCTTCAGATGCTCAGCCACAACAGCTGCTCAGGCAGGGGGCCTATAGAGACATCCAATTACCATGTTTGAGCCTGCTTTAACCGTGACCTTCACCCAAATCATTTCACATTTCGGATCTCCGTCAATTTCCTTCGATACTATTGCACTTCTTATCGCTATAAACACGCCTCCTCCTTCACTGTCCAGCCTGTCTCTGCGGTATATATTCCAATCTGAGTTTAGGATTTCATTACTGTTTACGTCTGGTTTCAGCCAACTTTCTGTCCCTAGGGCGTTGTGACCGTTTATTAATGAGAGCAGTTCTGGGCCCTTTGTATAGACGCTTCTGCAGTTTATTATTAGCACATTAATATTGTTATTCCCTGTTGCATTTTGCCTACTCCTACCTTGCCGCGTCTCAGGAGGCGTCTTGTCGGGCCTAGGGAGGGAATTCTCTAACCTAAAAAACCCCCATGTGCACTCCACACGTACTCTGCTACTCTTGTAGCCGATTCCGGCGTGTAGTGCACGCCTGACCTATTCAGGGGGACCCTATATTTCTCCACCCGATAGTGGAGGTCGAGAAATTTGCACCCCAGATCTCTGCAGAATCGTCTGAGCCTCTGGTTTAAGCGTTCCACTCGACTCCAAACCAGGGGACCGCGACCGGTTGTGGGAACGATACTAGAAATAGTTAGCTCTGATTCCACCCCACGAGCGAGGCTTTCCGCCTTCACCAATTCCGCCAACCGCCTGCACGAACTGAGGATGACCTCTGAACCCAGAAGACAGGAGTCATTGGTGCCGACATGAGCAACAATTTGCAGTCGGGTGCACCCAGTGCTCTCTCCTCCACATCTCGAATGAGACCCCCCGGCAAGCAGACAGAGTGAACACTGGCCTTCTTCCCCGACCTTTCCGCTATTTCCCTAAGGGGCTCCATCACCCGCCTAACGTTGGAGCTCCCAATAACTAATAAACCCCTCCCCTCGTGTGCCTGCTCGGACCTTGCTGAGGGAGCAGCCACATGTCCACCCACAGGCAGAGCGGGCGATGCCACACGGCCAGCCTCCACATTTACCCTCCGCCTCGTGCGCCGCGAACGCCGCTGAACCCGCCACTCCCCTTGGGGAGAGGGTGGCCCAACCGCGCCCGGTACCCGCGAAGATGTCTCGACAGCAGGAAATGCTTTGAATGGGTTTATATACCTAATACGAATTTAAAGTCTGTCTTATGTTTAGATTCCTGGACCGAGAAAACTGAAAAAAATATTTAACACCATTGATAAACATGTATAGGAAATGAATATTGTAATTATTCCTACCAGAACGACCAGTATGATTTAGCCATTGGATGTATATACTTTTCAGCCACAGAAAGATTTTTTTGAAACATTTTTCAGACGTAATTCTACTGTATATTTACGATATTAACTTGCATTTAAGAAATAATGTTCTAAAAATTCAATCACTCATTCACAATCAGTTTTCTTCTCCAAGATTCGAAAACATTTTCAAATATGATTGGGACAAGAGTGGTTACGCTAGACAGAAACTACCTAAATGTGAAAGATCTATTCACATTTACGTTAAAAACAGTCAACCTGTTTGTGACCCCTGTCATGAAACAGCAGTTGTCTACTCTGCTTCATGTACAAAACTGAAGTGCATCCAGCATTTTTTGACATGGACAATTCTGCACTTCCTCATTATTATACAAATTTACAATAATGTTAGAATAATAATCATGCACCAACAATTTAAAATATGAACTAATTAATCCGAAAAAGTGCACCAAACTTGAAGCGAAAATAGAAATACAACAGAAGATATAAGAACGTAGGCTTCGGCGGCTGGTGTCATAGTGATTAAAATTCTTCTGAGTATTATGCCGTGTCATAAAACCGACGTTTCGGCCGAACTGCAAAGGCCTTCCTCAGGGCACGACTGGTTTTGCATGGGGATAGATGCTTATATTTATTACAGACTATCGATGTCTGACGTCACTGTTGTAAAACTTTTAATTGCCCTCTCATATGATTGGCTAGTCATGACGTAAGGGAAGATGGAAGGAACGATGCTATTCGTGGATGTCCATGTCGTCAACGATTGGTAGCTGTCCGCCAATCAGCGTTCGACTTCTGGTCGCCAAGTTTTCCTCCTGGTGTGTGCGGAATTGGACTGACAGTTGCTCTACAGCTGCTTGTGCGGATACGTCCGTGTCTCGTGTAGCTTCTGCCCATCGACCGCTCGCGACCCGTTGGACTGGGGTGGCCGGCAGCCAGGATGCCGGGAGTTTGTAGCCATCTTGTCTGTTGATAATTTCGATCGCCTCCCGTATTTTGCGTTCTCGCATCCACGATTCTTTCGCCAGTACTCGGGCTTCCTGGAACCTGATAGGTTGTCCACAGTCATGGTGGTGACTTTATTTTATTCATTTATTATGTTGTTGAAATCGTACATAGCGTTCGTGTTCTGCTACTCGTAAGCTGACAGGTGTCCCTGTCACTCATATGTAGGCAGCTCTGCACTCACACCGTAGTTCGTAAACACCTGCTGTGTTAAGGTTGTTGCCGGCCGCTGTGGCCGTGCGGTTCTAGGCGCTACAGTCTGGAACCGAGCGACCGTTACGGTCGCAGGTTCGAATCCTGCCTCGGGCATGGATGTGTGTGATGTCCTTAGGTTAGTTAGGTTTAATTAGTTCTAAGGTCTAGGCGACTGATGACCTCAGAAGTTAAGTCGCATAGTGCTCAGAGCCATTTTGTTAAGATTGTTGACTACATATTTGGTGGAACCTATCATTTCGTGGATCCTGTGACTGCTTCGAAAAATCGGTTTGAAACCTCGTCGGCGGAGGACGTTGCCTAGCTGTTCACTGACGCCTTTTACCTTTGGTAAGTGTACCAGTGGAAGCTTCTCTTCTTTGCCTTCTTCTCGTGTTCTGCTCCCTTTAGTTTTAGCTACCTTTCATTTGATGTTGTCATCATAGCCGTTGGCACGAAACGTGTGTTGTAGTTCCTTTAATTCTTCTTTGATGTTATTTTCATCGCTTATCCGGTAGGCTCGGGCAGTTAACGTATGCAGAGCAGAATACTTTTGAGCTGGGTGGTGGTGGCTCTTCGCGTGCAGGCACCGATTAGTGTGCGTTGGTTTCCGGTACACTTTGTGTCCCAGTTTACCTTCGGCAGCTCTGTATACTTCCACATCCAGAAATAGCAAGGTACCATTGTTTTCAGTCTCATGTGTAAACTTTATATTTTTGTGCAGGCTATTTAAGTGCTGGAAGAAGTTTCCCAATTCCGCTTCATCGTGAGGCCAGATAACGAATGTGTCGTCCACATATTGTAGCCAACAACTGAGACGTAACGGAGTCTAAAATACTCAGTATTTACGTTTATTAATGTCATTTAGACTCGGTTCATTAAGGTAGCAGTTTTTATACTTATATTAGGTCACTTTCGCGTGTACGTAAACGCTTGTTTAATTTACAAATACGAGGGATAATCAGCGGGTGCAGCTTACCGTACGTCACTGTTTAATTTGTTAATAATATTCACTAGATAGCCCACAGCAGTTTACTGTAGGTCACTGTCTTATTCTTTAGTATTCACTAGATAGGCCCTAGCAGGAAAATAAGCACCAGATCTAGTTTCTTCCATAAATTTTTATTTTCATTATTGAGTGTCCTTTCTGCCAACTAGAGTGTAACTGTAAACCTTGTGTGGCAGTAGGTCTCCTTACGTTTCTTATAGTAAATCAGTTATTAGCTAGATGAATAGGGACTGTGTCTGTTGTGTGCGGATACAGGAGGAGTTGGCCACAGTCCAAACGCAGCTGGAAGCTTTGTTGACCACAGTCAACAAGCTCCTGAGTGCCACCTTGAGGAGTGGTGGGGATGGGGTGCCTGGGGCAGCCTCTGCTGTACTAGATGTGCAGGGGGGGATGTCACAGCTCTCTGTCACTGAGCCAACATCAGGTGCGACTGAGCCAGCCGGCCCACTCTCACCTCACTGTGGGTGGCGGACTGTGTCGAGGTCTCGAGCCTCAAGGCGAAGGCTGCATGGGGGACGCAGGCTACTGCCAAATCCCATGCACTTTGCTAATAGATTCAGTGTGATATCTGATGCTGGGGCGGGGGGGGGGGGGGGGGGGGGCGAGGCTGAGCCGGATCAGAATGCACCTTCTGCTGGATAGTGGCCACTCCTTCAGCAAGGTCCGAACAGGCACGTGGGGGTAGGGGGTTTGTTAGTTACTGGGAGCTCCAATGTTAGGCGGGTCATGGAGCCTCTCAGGAACATAGCGCCTAGGGCGGGGAGGAAGTCCAATGTTCACCCTGTGTGCTTGCTGGGGGGCCTTGTCCGAGATGTGGAAGAGGCTCTTCCGGCGGCTATCGAGCGTGTGGGGTGCAGCCAGCTGCAGATTGTTGCACATGTCAGCACCAACAGTGCCTGTCGTTGGGGTTCTGAGGACACCCTTGGGTCCTTTCGACGGCTGGAAAAATTGGCGAAGACGGCCTCCATCTCCCGAAGAGTGGAAGCCAAGCTGACGATCTGCAGCACCGTACCCAGGGTGGACTGGGGTCCTCTGGTTTGTAGTCGAGTACAGAATCTAAACCAGAGGCTACGTCGACTCTGTGACGAAAATAGTTGTAGATTCCTCGACCTACGCTATGGGGTGGAAGGTTGTAGGACGCCCCTCGATAGATCAGGGGTGCACTACACCCAGGAAGCAGCTATATGGGTAGCACAATACTTGCGTCGGGCACATGGGAGTTTTTTAGATTAGGTTCCTCCCCACGGGAAACAAACCGTTGGCCTGAAAAAGTACCAGTTCATGTTACTGATGTGGGTGTTCCAACTGAAAAAATTGTTAGTTCCCCTAAACAAGTCATTCCAAGTATTTAAATATTCTTAATCTCATGTTAGTAAATTGTCGAAGTGTCTGTAGCTAGATCCCCAAGTTACTCTTTGAAATAAATAGTAGTAAAGCCAATATTGTATTAGGTACTGAAAGCTGGTTGTAACCAGGCATAAATAGCAGTGAAATTTTCAACTCGTATTGGAAAATGTTTAGGAAGGATAGGACTTATACTATATTGCAGATAAAAATTGTTTAAACGCAGTTGAGATCGATACTGCGTCGGACTGTGAAATAGTCTGGATAAAGCTGTCAATCAGACAAGGATTCTCCATTGTATTAGGATGTTTTTATAGACTACCAGCATCTGCAACAAACGTTGCAGAACGTTTCAGGGAAAGTCTTGAGTACATAGGAAATAAATATGCAAATTATCGATTAGTTATAGGTGGAGACTTTAATCTGGCATAGATTTACTGGGAAAATTACACTCTTATCACAGGGGGCAGAAACAAAGATTCGTGTGAAGTTATTCTAGGAACGCTCTCAACATACAACCTTGAGCAATTGGTTAGAAAACCAATGGGAACATATTAGACACCTTGGTGACAAACAGACCTGATCTTTTTAAGGAAGTTGTTCTAGAAGAAGGTATTAGTGACCATAATGTCGTTTTGGCTTCTATGTTAGTCGAAGTTGCAAAATAACCACAAAATGGCTCTGAGCACTATGGGACTCAACTGCTGAGGTCATTAGTCCCCTAGAACTTAGAACTAGTTAAACCTAACTAACCTAAGGACATCACAAACATCCATGCCCGAGGCAAGATTCGAACCTGCGACCGTAGCGGTCTTGCCGTTCCAGACTGCAGCGCCTTTAACCGCACGGCCACTTCGGCCGGCTCAAAATAACCACAGAAACAGCGTAGAGTTTTCTTGTTTGGGAAAGCAAATAAAAGTGTGGTTCAAATGGCTCTGAGCACTATGGGATTGAACTGCTGAGGTCATTAGTCCCCTAGAACTTAGGACTAGTTAAACCTAACTAACCTAAGGACATCACACACATCCATGCCCGAGGCAGGATTCGAACCTGCGACCGTAGCGGTCTCGCGGTTCCAGACTGCAGCGCCAGAACCGCGCGGCCACTTCGGCCGGCCAATAAAAGTGTCATTAATGAATATCTTCATAGTCTGCTCCAAGCATTCACCGCGGGACACAAGGATATTGAGCATCTTTGGTCGGAATTTCAAGGTATTGTCCACCATTTGCTAGAGAAGTATGTGCCTAGCAAAAATATAGGGGAGGGAAAGGATCCACCTTGATACAACAAACATATTAGGAAGTTGCTGAGAAAGCAGAGAATTTTGAACAGTCGTTTTGAACGTAGTTACTGCCCCGCTGACAAAGAGAAATTATGCGAAATGAAAGCAGCTGTCAGAAGGACAATGAGAGATTCTTTTAACGAATTTGAGAGCAATATTTTCTCTGCAGATTCTAAAAATAACCCCAAAAAATTTTGGTCGTACGTAAACTCTATGAACGCTAAAAATAATTCAATACCTTCTCTTGCTGACAGTACGGGTAATGTAATGGATGATGATAAACAGAAGGCAGAAATTCTAAACCTAGCTTTTAAAAACTCATTTATGGTAGAGGACTGCACACCATTACCCCTTTCATTTATTGAACAAATGCAAGGATGGCTGACATAGTGTTTAGTGTATCTGGGATTGTAAAACAGTTAAGATCCTTAGACACCAGGAAGGTATCTGGTCCAGACGGTATCTCCGTAAGATTATATGTTGATTATGCTACAAATATAGCACCATTCTTATCCATCGTCCATCAGGGATAATTGGAACAGCGGAAAGTTCCACGGAACTGGAAGAAGGCCCAGGCATAGCAATCTGTAGAAAGGGGAGAAAATCGGATGCACATAATTACCGGCCAATTTCACTGACATCGATCTGTTGTAGAATCATGGAACATATTTTGTGTTCAGACATCATGACCTTTCAAGACTCTGAGAAGCTCATCTGTAGAAACCAGCACGGTTTTAGGAAACAGCGGTCATGCGAGACACAGCTGGCCCTCTTTGTGCATGTTATGCAACGGACTCTAGATACTGGCTCCCAGGTTGACGCCATATTTTTCGACTTTCGAAAGGCGTTCGGCTCAGTTCCGCCCTGTCGCGTGCTCCAAAAAGTGCGCGCTTACGGTCTACCTGATGACATATGCCGTTGGATAGAAAATTTACTAACAGACAGGGAGCAGTATGTCGTCCTGAACTGGGTGACTTCAACAGAAACAAGCGTAACTTCAGGTTTGCCCCGCTGCTTTTTACGATTTACATAAACGATCTGGTTGATGGGATTGACAGCGGCATTAGACTGTTTGCCGATGATGCTGTAGTCTACACCAAAGTAGTATCACATGAAAGTTGTGAACAGATCAATGAGGATTTGCAGACAATAAATGCGTGGTGTAATGACTGGTAGTTATCTTTCAATATTTGTAAGTGTAAGCTACTGCATATAACAAGGCGAAAATTCCCATTAATGGACGAGTACAAAATAAATGCCCATTTATTGGTAGAATCCTGAAGCGATGGAGTCCTTCAACAAAGGAAATAGCTTACAATACGTTAGTTCGTTCAGTCTTAGAGAATTGTTGGGTCTGATTCAAGATATTGAGAAGGTCCAAAGAAGAGCGGCATTATTCGTGACTGTTACATTTAGCCATCGCGAGAGCGTTGCAGATCTCGTACAAAGTTTGAAGTGGGACACACTTGCAGATAGACGGCACGCTAAACGGAAGGGGCTGCTCACTAAATTCCGAAATCCGATGTTCGCCGAAGATGTTGTTACCACTAACTTTCAAATCGCGCAATGATCACCATTCAAAGATAAGGGAAATTAGAGCTCGTACTGAGGCGTTCAGATAGTCGTTTTTCCCTCGTGCGATCCGCGAGTGGAACAGGGAGGGGGAATATGACTTTGGCGCGAATTGTGCCCTCCGCCACACACCACTTCACTTGGTGGCTAGCGGAGTATATATGGAGATGTAGATATCTGAAATCTGTTACACAAGTTATGGAATTAAAATTACCACATAAGCAGCAACCAGTCGCAAGATCATGTTTTCTTTATTTACTTTTGCAAATCGATTTCAACTGATTAACAGCCATGCTTGACCTCTGCTCAAGACAGTGTTACTACTCAGCGCACATATTCGTTGAAAGCACCGATGTTAATCAGTTGAAATCGATTTGCAAAAGTAAATAAAGAAAACATAATTTTGCGACTGGTTGCTGCTTATTTGGTAATTTTATGGTTTACGGTCGCTGCACAACTTGGGAACCACATGGAGCCCACCATTCAGAAGTTAGGGAATTGCCATTAGCTGGAATACAGATTAGGGTTGCAACTAACAGGTTAAGCAAACCCTGGAGGACATAAGTAATGTTTTGTTTTAAGATAGGTGGTACAAAGTTTTTTGGTTCAAAATGGCTCTGAGCACTATGGGACTAAAGTTTTTTTCACAATTGCGTGGTTATACCTTGACTCGATATGAATTTCATTACTGCAGTGGATTTTGTGAATCATGTATGAGCTGTTCTAGATTGCAAAAGAAATCAATTAAAAATATAAGAAAGTGGGGCTAATTTAGTCATGGACTATAACAAGGCATTAACTGGGAAAACGATGGTTGCATCACTTGTAATGGATAAAAGGGCAAGAAAAAATTGTGAAGAGTGGGGGCAAAACTACAGAGCTAGGAAGAAGACAATGTCAGAAATTATACTACAAATTTATAATATGGAAGGGATAGGTGAGAGAGAAAGGGAGGTTCTGTACGATTCGCAGTGTGAACATAATAGTGCCTTTCCTGATGGGGCAAGAGGGGTGAACGTCTTTGAATGTGTTCTAAGTGTTAAGCCACTTGAACCTTTCATACAGAGACCATACCATATAGGTATTACACTAAGGAAGGCAGTTGAAACTGAGCTGGAAAGAATGGTGCAGGAAGGGATAACAGAGAGATGTAATAGTTAATACAGCTATCCACTAGTTTTTGAAAGGAAGGATAAATCAGTGAGGCTAGTGTTGGATGCTAGACCGCTGAATACCTTAATCTGTAGGGAAACTGACCATCCACTTGCATAGAGGCAGATGCCACTAATTTAAAGCAGTTCCATTTGGCCTGAGCAGTTTCTGACAATTTTTGTAAGGGTATTAGATTATGTTTTACAAAGGAAACTTGTGAGCAAACTGATAGTCTGTGTTGATGATATATTGATGGCACCTGTTCACTGGGAAAGTCACTGTCATTTACTAATGGAAGTGTGAAGTGCTCTCAGAAAGTGTAGCCTGAAGCTAAAACTAAGCAAGTGTGAGTTTACAGGGAAGGAGATTTCTTGGGACAAATCATAACACTCACTGGAAAGGTGCCAAGGAAAGACGGGATCGAGGCTACAGCTGAGTGCGCTGTCCCAAATAACAAGAAACAATTGAAGTTCTTTTTAGGAATGTGTAATTTCCTCCGGTAGTTACTCAGGAATCAACGTCTGAACACATCAAACCTGACTAGTGGTAGGTGGACATGAAGAACTGAGGTCTATGGCTTTTGCATTGTGGACACCTTAAAAAAATGAGTGGAGCTACAGGATCACTGAGAAGGAGTTGTTAGCACTTGTGTGGGCATGCCCCAAGTTCAGAAACTATATAGTGGGTCATCGAGTGATTGTTTTCACTGGCCATAAAGTATTGAACTAGGTAGGTGGACATGAAGAACTGAGGTCTATGGCTTTTGCATTGTGGACGCCTTCCAAAAATGAGTGGAGCTACAGGATCACTGAGAAGGAGTTGTTAGCACTTGTGTGGGCATGCCCCAAGTTCAGAAACTATATAGTGGGTCATCAAGTGATTGTTTTCACTGGCCATAAAGTATTGAACTAGGTAGGTGGACATGAAGAACTGAAGTCTATGGCTTTTGCATTGTGGACACCTTCCAAAAATGAGTGGAGCTACAGGATCACTGAGAAGGAGTTGTTAGCACTTGTGTGGGCATGCCCCAAGTTCAGAAACTATATAGTGGGTCATCAAGTGATTGTTTTCACTGGCCATAAAGTATTGAACTAGGTAGGTGGACATGAAGAACTGAAGTCTATGGCTTTTGCATTGTGGACACCTTCCAAAAATGAGTGG
Organism: Schistocerca americana; assembly: GCF_021461395.2. Classification (NCBI taxonomy): domain Eukaryota; kingdom Metazoa; phylum Arthropoda; class Insecta; order Orthoptera; family Acrididae; genus Schistocerca; species Schistocerca americana. Next base: position 1,011,368,997 of record NC_060130.1, read on the forward strand.
AGCTACAGGATCACTGAGAAGGAGTTGTTAGCACTTGTGTGGGCATGCCCCAAGTTCAGAAACTATATAGTGGGTCATCGAGTGATTGTTTTCACTGGCCATAAAGTATTGAACTAGGTAGGTGGACATGAAGAACTGAAGTCTATGGCTTTTGCATTGTGGACACCTTCCAAAAATGAGTGGAGCTACAGGATCACTGAGAAGGAGTTGTTAGCACTTGTGTGGGCATGCCCCAAGTTCAGAAACTATATAGTGGGTCATCAAGTGATTGTTTTCACTGGCCATAAAGTATTGAACTATTTACACGAATGTAAATTGTTGAAGGCCGACTAAGTCCTTGCAGCAATTGAATTACAGCATCCAGTACCTTAAGGTAACTGAGAATGTTATCACTGCTCTTTTCTCGAGATTACCAGTGACAAAGAGGGATATTTTATGAGAGGAAGAGGATGAAGATAAAGAATTTAAAATGTCATACACAAAGGGTTACCGAGTGAGAAAAACATCAGGGGAATATGTAAGGACATGGGAAGGTCACAGGATCAGAATCGCAAGTTATAACAGATAAAGATGCGCTTGGGGACTAGGGCAGACGAAAATATGAATAAATATTACAAAATACATAAGGGAATTGTGTTCAGAATAGCAAACGAAATGAGCGATGAGTGGAAGTTACGTTTTCCAGAGCGCTATGTCAGTGACTTAATTCAGCATATGCACTTGAACTATTGATACTCTGGACCTCAAAAATGCACTGAAATAATAAGAGAAAATAGAGTGTTCAATTGCACGGTTAGACGAGTATGGAAACAACTAGAGAGCTGTGATACCTGTCAGAGAGTTAAGATCAGCCTGGCACACAGTTAGGGATACATGCAATGTGTAGTACCAGAGAAGGGTGGAGATCTTTTTGGGTCTCAGCCAACTGGAAGAGGTGGATGCAAATACATTCTTGTAATAGTGGAGGTATTGGTAAATATATCAAGTTGTATACAATCAAACAGGCAATCAGTAAGAGCCTGATCTCCCAAAATTATTTTCCTATGATTGGTGTACCAAAAGTAATTTTAAGTGAAAGTGTACCCAGTTTACTAGTACAACGTGAATGCAACCCGCCGTTGCTTCAGGCGTGCTTGCCAATAACACGGTGGCGGGCTGCAGTACGGCCCACAGACCAGCAGACCTTCCAAGTCACCTTCGTCCCTCACCCCCTGGCCGTCTGCCGAAGCTGCTCCCTTTATACGAGAACAACCGTGTATCACGGTTTGCACTTGTGGAGCATCTGTTCGCGTTACATCACGTGTCCGACAACAACTCTAAATTCCTATGTCTCGTCACGCACTTCAATCGACACTCGGACTTAATTTGTGATCTCCTCTCGCCACCACCTCCACCGAAATGCGAGTTCGCAAAGAAAACAGTATTGGACCGACTGGTCTGCTCACTACAGAAATTAATCATCAAGATCTTGTACGAGGAGCACCTGGGGGACCGAACTCCATCACAAATCTGGCAGCGCGTTAGATTACTTGTGAGTTAACATACGATGCCGGACGTTACTCTGTGGGTGATACGGTCCACCGAGTTACCTACCGACCTACAGATTCAGCTGCTACTGCACTCCTTCGAGTCAATCGGCTCTCGACTTGGCATTGCAGACCAGCTGTGTGCACTGGTACGACGACACCGACGAGCACACCACTCACCACTGGTTGGCACATCTGCTCCTGTTTACCGGCCGTCTGCAGGCAGAGGCACAGCTCGCTCCACCTCCGCGCTGTCTACACCGCTTGGCAGTATCTGCTCACTCTCTCCTCTGTCCGAGCACTCGAGAATCGCCCACGCCCCATACGTCCCGGAACAAATGAATGAGGACGAGCCTCCCCCGCTGCTGCAGTCGCCACCACCACCACACCCGGCTCATCCGTATTGTTGGTACCACAAGATATTCGGCGACGATGGCGAGCCTTGCCAGCACCCAAACGCAGACCGCAGGATGTAGGAAACGCCGAGTCCTGCGCGGAACCTCACAGGCGCCCTCACACAGTGCACTCCGCCCACTCGTCCACCCGGCCGAGCGGTCGTTTATACGTGACTGCCATTTCGTCACGGCTCGTCTTCCCGGTCGATGCAGGTGCTGATGTGTCTATCGTATGCACATCGTCGGCTCCTCCCGCCTTTTCACCGATGAGGTCACATCTACGAGCTGTCAACGCATCAACGTTACAAACTTCAGTCTCTGTCAAAGTTACGGTGCACCTATCTCTTTCTCTGTGTTTTCCGTGGACTTTCTACATTGCCGACGTCGATGAACCAATTCTCGGTACGGATTTTTTGTCACATTACAAACTCTCTCCGAATCATCCCACTAACACTCAGATAGTGTGCTCTCACACTTATGTTCCGTGTTCTGTTTCTCTTGCGACATGTGAGTTAGTATGCGAGTGCTCCACCCTCGTGGGCGACATTGTGACCTGCGTCACAAACCGACTGTCAAAATACGGATCGGCGGCACAACTCCGCCTGGAAAACGACGAGCTGAAACAAGGAATAGCACACACTTACAACGAGCTCGTCGCGGCTCGTACCTCGCCACTGAAACTGCAGTCCGAGGTACCGCCACCTAATCGTGTTTCTCCAGCAGATACCAGGTCTGGCACTCAGCAGGTTAGTCCGAAAACATTAATTGCGTGTGACGATTCGCGTCCGGTAGACACTGCACGTTCAGTGCCATGTGTTTCAAACAGTGCTTCTAATGACAGTCGATACGACCACGCCCACTGCGCAGGCAGCTGCCCCGTGTGTTGATAAACATTCCCCCTCTCTCGTGTGCCAGCCACGTGACTTGGCGGCCATCGCTGTTCCCATCGTGATGCCGAAGCCAATCTCGCCCGCGCCGGTTACCCGAGGCGAGGCTGACAACAGACAGTCGCTGCGCGTCCCGACCTACTCCGTGCAGCGCGTGCAGCCGACCTCTCCGAACAAGCGCACGCCCCGCTCACATAATATGCGTGTGACTTTCGTGCTGCCTTTTCCCACTCCGCTAACGGTTACGCCTCGTCGTGCCCCACTTGTCCAAAAACTTCATGTCAGGACGTTTCTCAGTCTCGTGTGCAGTTCTCAGTTTCTTCCGTCACTGACAGAACGACACATAAGATAGTTGCCACTGCCAGCCCTCCTATTAGGCACGAGGTTAGACGCTTCAACCCCATTAAGTTGCGCCTGGCCTGGTACCAAATTAAGGAACTTTTGGAGGCAGGTATCCTGCAACCATCGGACAGCAACTGGTGTTCACCAATTCACTAATCACCAAACATGACGGTTCTTTCCGAATGTGCAGCGACTACAGACGCTTAAAAGCTCGTACCATCATGGACAATTACCCAGTGCCAAACACAAACGATTTCACTCGTATGTTATCGGGTGCCACACTCTTCAGTGTTATTGACTGTAAACGTGCATATCACCAGATTCCCGTAGCACCAGAAAACATTCCAAAGATAGCTATTATCGTGCCGCTCGGTTTGTTTCAATAAAACTTCGTGCTGTTCGGCCTGAAAAACGCGGCACAAACATGGCAACGTTTCATCGACTCAATCTTACGATAGTTCGAGTTTTGCTTTGCATATTTGGATGGCATACTCATCTGCAGCAACTCTGCTGAGGAACACGAAAATCGTTTATCCGAGGTCCTCCAGACCTTGAACTCCAATGGTGTTGAGGTCAACAAGGACAAATTCCAATTGCGCCAGTCTTCTGTCACATTTTTGGGTTACACCGTCTTCACAGATGGAATACAGCCTCCCAAATCCCGCGTGCGGGCCATCATGTCACTGCCGCTTCCGGCTACTTACAGAGAACTCCGACGTTTCTTGAGTACAATAAATTACCGTCGGCATCTGTCTTCTGCCGCCGCCGTGCAGGCCCTGCTGACAGACTCGCTGTCTGCCAAACAGACTTCAGGGCTTAAACCAGTTCGCTGGACTAAACCTATGCTGGAGGCCTTCGAGGCTCTAAAAACTTCCTTAGCTCACGCCGTGTCACTCTCCCATCCTGACCCATCGGCCGAGTTGTTTATTACTACGGACGCCAGCGACATCGCGGTGGGGGCAGTACTACAGCAATGCAAAGGCGACACGGTTTCTCCTCTTCATTTGTTCTCTAAAAAACTGTCTACAGCTCAGAAGAAATATTCCGCTTTTGATAGGGAACTTCTGGTGGTCTATGAAACCATCAAACACTTTCGCCCCAACGTCGAGGCCCGTTCTTCATCCTTGCTGATCACAAACCACTAGCGGACGTTTTATGCAACCCTCCCGAGGACCCACCCCGTCGACGTTTCCACCACTTTGATTTAGTCTCTCAATTCACAACAGACGTCCGCTACATCAACGGCACAGAAAACATCCCCACTGATTTTTTTCTCGTGTATCAATACTGTCTCACGCATCATCGACTTATCCAACCTGGCCTCTCTCCAGGCCTCTGACGAGGAATCTCTCGCAGATCCTCAAACATCTCTTGTGCTTACCAAAGCCAAGTTCCCCGCCGTTTTGGACGAGGTGTGGTGTGATTCTTCTATCGGCACCCTGCGGCCGTTGCTCCCGCCCACATTGCGCCGGCAAGCCTTCGACGTCTTGCATAACCTTGCTCACCCTGGCGTCCGCGCCACCACACGGCTCGTATCCGAGTGTTTCGTTTGGGAAAATAATAAACAGGACTGTCAGACCTGGGCACGCAGCTGCGTCTCCTGTCAACGCAACAAAATCGGCCGCCACACCTCCCCTCCACTAGGCAAGTTCGACATTCCAGAAGGATGATTTCGTCATGTACATATCGACCTTATCGGTCCACTACCACCGTCAGAGGGCCACAGATGTATTCTCTCCACAATCGACCACATGTGCACTGGGTGGAAGCTGTTCCTTTACCCAACATCACCGCTGAAACTGTGGCCAAGGGTTTCGTCGCATCATGGATTGCCAGATTTGGTTGCCCAACCACCTTCACCATCGACCAAAGTCGGCAGTTTGATTCTGCCCTGTTCACCATTTTATGTAACATCTGCGGCATTAAAAAAATTTATACAACAACCTACCACCCGCAAAGCAACGGGTTAGTTGAACGGTGACACCACACCCTCAAAACTGCCCTCAGGTGCCACGACTGCCTCTGGTCTACGGCGCTTTCACGGTGTTACTCGGTCTCCGTTCGACCTTTAAACCAGACTTTGAATTTGTTTTCGGGGAGAACCTAGTCCTACCAGGAGAACTTATCCTGCCTCAAGCACCCGTGGATTTCCCCCCCTCCCTAGATTTCACTAGTCACATGCGCACTCACTTCAAACGTGCACGGCTACGCCCACCTATCAGCCATTGCCCGCCGGACACTTAGAAGCCAACCACACTCAACACTTGCCCCCACTTTATGCTCTGGGATGATTCCATTAGACAGCGCCAGCAATCACCCTACCTTGGAAGGTTTAAAGCACTCCAGCGGGGCGAGACAACCTTCTACATTATGGTTAAAGATCGTCCTCAAATTGTTTCATTGCACAGGCTCAAACCTGCTTTCGTGGATTCTGACGCTCCTCTGCCGTCTCAGTCGGACCCTCCTGACGACTTTTCCGCCGCGGAGCCTGAAAATACATTGTCTTATCCCACTGCGCTGTTTTCTCCAACCCATGATTCGTCGTCGCCATTCGCAGGTTTTCCAGGCACGTCGCCATTCACCCCATGTGTGGGTTTCGCCGCCACTTCACTGACTGCGGAGACTCGCTCGCCCACATTCAACCTGTGCTGCAACGTGCCACCACACTGCGTGGACGACGTGTCGATCGTCACCTTCGATGACCGTGTGCTCGTGCTCCTAACAGACACCGCGGCTCGCCCACCACCGGGCAGTTAAATGTCAGTCTAGTGCATAGCCTGTCCCTCCCCCGCGAGTGTGCCCCATCAGAAATTCGCGCGTTCGTCTCCACGGCCGGCTCGATCTGCATTCGGGGGAGGCACGCCTGCACCACGATGCAGGCCGTTCCACACGCCTGCTCTCGGGCCGGCCGACGCATCGTCTGCCCCCGCCGGTTGACTGACTTCGAGGTGGACCTGCCGTCAATCATTCCGCCTCCGCACTCCGCCTCGATCGAGATGGAAATCCTGGTCTTGCGCCTGCCACCTCGCACGACTGCTACCGACGACGACGCCCACCTGACCTCCACTCAAGCCTCACAGGTGGTAATCTGTACTGCAGGGGCGGGGGTGGGGGTGGGGGGGGGGGGCTGTGTGGCGACGATAGGTCGTATCGACCACGATTAACATCATCTTTGGACTCTTATTGCTCTACTGAGCCTCCATGTTACTTTTTAGTTCTGTTCCGTATCTCTAGCTGTGTACACGTTTATGACTAACTACGAGATATATCTCTATGTGGAATGTAATCGGGATAGTTACTGCATTCGACCGATAATCGCATCCCGTTCCCATAAGTATATCATCCCTCAAGCAGTCTGGCAGAGCGATAACAAATGGAGAATTGGGAAGACTCTGCAGAACATACTGTAGCAATAAATATAGCTCTTGGGTGCAATATCTAAAATGTTTTGAAAATGTAGTGAACTGTGTGAGGTATAGCTCAACGGGATTTTCTCCATGGGAGGTGGAGTTTGATCAGAGCTACCAAATCTAATTTCAGAACGTATCGATTTCCCCCCACATAAAGAGATGACGAGAGAGAAGTTCGAAACCTTTGTAAGAGAGAGCATGGAGAGAAAAGCAGTGCAAATAAAGCAACGACATGATAGAAAAGTGAAGGTGACAGAAATAAGAATTGGCGATCTGTTGTTGGTGAGATCTAAGGAGAAGTCAAGTTAGCACAACAAGGAAACGAAGAAATTTTTTGAGTTGTGTTATCGATCTTTCTAAGTAATGACAATTCCTCATGCAAATGCATACTGTTCGATTTGCCAACCGACAAAGAAAATACACAGGCATCCAAAATTAAAGCAACAAACGGAAATTTTGCAAGGTTGCACATATTTTTCCACAAAACAGTACAAACAAGTGATACTAAAGAAGAAACAATGTTAAGAATACAGCATGTAAATAACTGCAACATACATAACGGTAGACAAAAATGTTCTTCATTCTTTCCAATTTAAAGGATTTTTCACACACATTCTGAGAACTGGTTAACGTGCTCAATATGAGGAGTGATCACCTCTGGCAGCAATACAGGCCTGACAACAATGGGAACTGCTGTGAATGATGTGTCCACTATCAAGTTGAGGGAGTAACTCCCATTCTTCCTCGTCAGGTGGTTGATAGATGCTGTCGTGATGCAGCCCATCTCCCTAGTGCATCCCAGACATGCTCTGTGGGAGCAAGCAGGACATGCCATGCGTGCAGTGTTACCCATTCCCAAGAAAACATCAACAACCCGTGCTTTATGAGGGTGAGAATTATTTTTCATCATTACGAAGTCTGGTCATACTCCACCTCGCAATAACCGCACGTGAGGATCTCTTCATGATACATGTTAGCAGTTAAACCTCGCTGATTCACCCATAAAATTTCGTGAAGAGGTATTCAAGTGGTCGAGTGGTCCCTGCCACACCAATAGGGATCCTCGTCGATATCGGGGTCTGTCCACAATGTATGGGTCCAGAAATCCTTTTCCACGTTCCCTCTAGATGTGAATCTGTCGAGAATCACTCACCGGACCAAATCGGGACTTATCTGTGAAGAGAATACTGGCCCACTGTTCGACCCTCCAGGTGGTGTCTGACAATTCCACTCTAACGTTCCCTTTTGTGAGCAAGTGTCAGAGGTACACATACAGCAGGTCTCCAACAATAAAGGCTACTTTGACAATGCCTTTTGTGCTCCGTTTGTCTCGATACAACACGTCCAGTGGATGCCACAAAGAGATGCCAGTTGCCACGTAGTGCTGAGGCAGTGCCGACGGGCCCTTACAACCAAATAACGGTCCACACTTTCAGGTGTCACACACGATCGACCCCGTCCTGTTCTTCGTGATACAGTTTTGGTGTCTATACGAGGCCACATACGAGAAACTACAGAACGATTCACATGAAGCCATTGGGCCACACCAGTTTGCAGCTGTCCTGCTTCCATTCTTCCTACGGCCCTCCACCGCAGAGAGTGTGGTAGGCGACTTCTCTGTGGCGTAGTGCGCCGTCTGTGATTGTGTACGCAGCGATTGTGGATGTGGGACTAGCTGACAAGCGCTACCCCGTCTGATGGGTCCCTGACATCATCCTTGGCGTGGTTGTTCATTGACAGAAATGCCATCTTCCGTGCAGAACACAATCGTATGGACGTATTGACAACGTGTTTAATTATATTATGAATTAGACACAGGATGGGGAAAAAGCGGTTTGTTACTTTAAGTTTGGACATCAGTGTATATTAAACTTTTGTATTTGTTTTAGGCCAGGAGAATGGGTATTAGTTAATCAGTGACCATTTTTGGTTGATTGATTGATTTGGGGAGGGGGCCAAACAGTGAGGTCATCCTATCACTTTAGGAAAGGATGGGGGAGGAAGTCGGCCATGCCCTTTCAAAGGAGCCATCCTGGCCTTTACCTGAAGCGATTTAGGGGAATCACGGACAACCTAAATCGGGATGGCTGGACACGGGTTTGAACCATCGTTCACCCGAATGCGAGTCCAGTGACCGTGTAATGATATTTTGTGTGAGTTTGTCAAATGTACATTTAAAGATTTTTGTTATTACTTAGATTTTAACTTATATGTGGTTGTTATACACACAGCAAGAGAGTAAGTTGAGTCACTGATTTATATGAGGGGTATATTTCTAGAATAAAAATCTGCTTCTGTTGCCAGTAATTTTCTTAATTTTATTGTATGATCGGTTTCAAAGCTAAATGATTCATATTTAGGTGCCACGAACTGTGAACGAGAGGAATGACTCGTATCTCTTGGATAATTTTTCCATACGGGTGAAACAAAATAATCATATTTCCTCAAGGACAGCGATATTTAGCATTAAACAATAATCTTATAATACCAGACAGTGCGAAGCTTGTGTATACTGTTTCACTGTGGAGAAATTACTTTGTGTGGTGGGAATGTAGAGGAAGCAACACAACTGATGAGGGACCGAGAAACATGTTGCTCAGTGTCTTTTCCATTGGGACAGAGCTGGTGTGTGAATGTGAACTCTAACTGGAATAAAGTAATGGATATTTTAAACTGTGATTTTATTTGGAGCAACCAGCTGCTTTTCAGTAATCAGATCGTTACATAACGCTAATTCTACCAAGGAACTAAGTGATATCATCCCGTAGGGAGTGAACAAGTTGAATAAAAAATTTTCTTAGTGCCCAGGACCGTTTAGCCTGTGCCTTCTACTCCCGATGTCCACATGTCTGGCTAGCCCTCCTGCTGTAGGCCATCTAGCTTATCAAATCTCGAAGCTGCAGATGACAACGCTCGCGGAAGAAATAGCAAGCAACCTCCGCATCATATCACCGCCTTGGCATTTCACGCAGCCTTCTTCATCCTGCTCTACAGCGGAAAAGAGGGGGGGGGGGGGGGGGGGAAGGGCTCTGTGGGAACACTGCTTCGCGAAGGAACATCGCTGGCAGTTGACTTAGCTCTGGTGAAAGAGACTATTTGAGATCAATCGCTCTGTGGAATTCATTGTGTTTGGACACCGTATTGTGAATGTTTGTTTTGTCAATAAAAATAGTTCTACAGAGTATTAGGACCGCGTGTTTACTCAGGTTCCGGTCTTAATGACACCAGTACAGGTGGATACCACCAGTGACCGACATCGGCCAAATATGGCCAATCCTTACAAATCAGTACTCCACTACGCGCACAGTCACACTCATCATCCGAATGTACAGACTTCGAATGACAATCAATGAATTTCAGATCAGTTTGTTTTTTTCTCTCAAACTGACTGACGTTCTTACGCACGATATACTCGTATTTACCATGAGAATATGATAGGTTTAGTCCGAGAAAGATGGAGATTGAAAATCAAGCCACCCCATCTTTCGGCTCATGGTACAGAAACCTCTTGAGATGTTCAAGAAAGAATAGGCTGTCTCGATTGCAAAATGTTTTTTTAAAGTTTAATTTGTGACGCCTTTCACTCACACTGGACTGAGTGCTGGGAGCCGCACTGGATATTTCCAGGATTATCAAATATCTGCCACGTCGTATGTTTATGATTTACGTGCCTAAATGCCATGGAAGGAGCCATTGCTTGCACGATCTAAAGGTACTGCCTTTCTGGGATGTCTGATGACGCTCCTGTGAGAGTGAAACGCGTCACAAATTAAATAATAAAAAACCATTTTGCAACCAGGGCTTCCTATTCTCTCTTGAGAGTGAGCTTGTGATATCCCGAGGATGAAAGAATCATAATCGGGATATAGTTTGGGATATATGGACTGCAATCGCAGGTTCATTGGAAACCACGGGTAAGCAGAATCTTTATCGCAAATGTTAGACGTAAATTATAACCTGAAAAAAAAAAATTATCCAACTGAAAAAGGTGGCGTATCTTACGCTTATAGTTACTGTAGAGCATCTTTTTTTGGGTTGTGATAGGTGGGTATTAGCTGTCTACAAATTGTTATAACTGATAACTGCTTACTGGCTTTTATGCGAGTAAGATGATGATTGTTAATGGTACTGTGTATGACGTGCTTTGTAATCTTATTCTGAACTTTGTACTTGTCTTTCACATGTATGCTGAATTACATTCATTGAAGATTAATTGCCGTACGTCTCACAACTTCAAATAAATGCAGCAAAACAGAGCGTTTGTAATCTTGCTTTTAAAGGTCGCCACGAAACATCTCAAGTACGTAACAGAACGTTTCTCCCTTCATCTCATATATTTGTAAAACTTGTCTGGTTATTCCAATAACTGAGAACAGAGTGTGCAGGCCGCGCAGAGTGGCCGCGTGATGGAGGCGCCATGTCACGGACGGCGCGGCCCCTCCCGCCGGAGATTCGAGTCCACCCTCGGGCATGGGTGTGTGTGTTGTTCGTAGCAGAAGTTAGTTTAAGTAGTGTGCAAGTCTAGGGACCGATGACCTCAGCAGTTTGATCTCTTAGGAATTCACACGCACACAGACAGAGTGCGCAGTACTTGTCACGTTCTTTTCGAGGCAGGTATAGCTCATTGACATGCATTCGTCGTCGGTTTAACATCAAAAGTTACAATGCGGCACTTGTCTCCTAGCGTAGATGTGTCTCGGTATCCATCCCACACTCGGAGCTCAAAATTTAACCTACTTCACTCTCCGCCAAAAACTGACGGAGGGGATCGGACATGCAATGACCAATCTCTCGGCCGACGTTACCGGGCAGCCTCTGGCGATGGCGTCTGGCAATTGTTGCCGATGCCACTGTCAACGCGGCCTTAGCGTAACCATCTCCTATAACCTGTGTAACTACAACTCCATTCATTCCACAACTTTAGCAGTGGCTGACAAATCACACTCACTCATTATCGAGACGATAATAGATCAACCATACGCACACATTCCTACCGTACAAAATTATATACATATGAACAATGAAACTGTACAGTAAAAAAAGGAAAATATCATCTGAGTCTCAATTTCTCTTAAAACATTACGCAATGTGTCTTACAAAAATCAATAATAATACGCAAAAGACACAACCTGAAATAGATACAAGAAAAATACAAAACTTTACTAAATGAAATGTCGAGATAAGCATTAAAAAGTTGTAAGTTCTCAGACAAGTACACTGAAGGGGAAAAATCCCAATATCGAGAAACAATTAATGCAGAGTAATGGAATTTTGTGAATATTTGTGCCTAGGTAACATATTTAAGTGATTAACGTTGCAAGATCGCAGGTTAATGTAGATGCGAGAAAAACGATTGCAGATGTGAAATGCTGGTACATTAATAGCCGGCGTGACTCCTAGAATGACGAATTCGAGCTCGCATTGTGTCGTACAGGTTCCCGATGTCAGTTTGTGGGATAGAGTTCGGTGCCTGTTACATTTGGTCGGTCAATACAGGGACAGTTAATGCTGGTTGTGGATGATGCTGGAGTTGTGATGCCCCATAAATGCTCGTTTTGGGACAGAGCTGGTGATCGAGCAGGTCAAGGCAACGTGTCGACAATCTGTAGAATATGTTGGGTTGCAACAGTAGTATGTGGGTGACTGTTATCCTGCTGAAAAATGCCCCCTGGAATGGAATTCAAAAATGGCAGTACAGCAGATCGAATCCCCAGACTGACGTACAAATTTGCTGTCAGGGTGCAATGTACAACCACGCGAATGCTCCTGCTGTCGGATCCAGGTGTAGGTCCAGTGGGCAGACAGGCTGCTCAACTGGCCTTCCTATCCAATCACTGGCACTGACAGAGAACCAGACCTCAGCTCCACCCTCGAATGAGCTCTCACTTGGCACTACACCGTACGCTGGTGGTTTGTGCACGCTGCTGGGCGTCTGGCTCGGAGCTCCACTTGAAGTAAGTGATTTGTAGCAGTTCGTTATGCCATCTGGTGACAGCTGCTGCTCAGATTGCTGCTGCAGATGAATACAATGAGCCAAAATCGTACTCCGGACATTACGGTCTTCTCTCCCGGTAGTGTCATGAGGCCATTTGGAGCCCAGTCTTCTTGCGACCGTGCCTTCCCGTAACCACTGCTGCCAGCAATCGGCTACATTCTCGCCAAGTCTCTCAGCTTCTCATAATCCTATTCCACGACCACTTTCGCACTCAGTGAGCTACTGACACTGGTGTCTTCATCATCTTAGAAGCGTTCTTGACTAACATCAACTCATTACGCCTAATCTCGAAGGTAACTAACGCTCACGACCGTTGCAGAGCGTATTTAAAGAAAACCTGATTTGTATCCTCATAGTGGCGCTACTACCGTCACTCGTATTGGCTTGAAATATGAATAGACGTCAAGTTTCAGATTTAGAAACACGCCTATTACCTTTCGTTTATCTCGCATAACCCCTTCTTAGTGTTGGGATTTTTTCCGTCAATGTATAAATTCATTACACATAAGCATAACATTTAAGTATTGAAAACATAAAACATGAAACACACTGAGAGAATTTCGCAACTGTACATACATTTTATAAGTTTTACCACGGTGAAAAGTCTTTATCAAAGTTTACACGAATCAAACCTGAAAAGAAAACAATAAAACACATTAGGAGTGCCTACTCGAAGTCATCTAATTGTCACGGAATGTTAAGCACTGTCTTTATTCACTGGGGGAGGAATGTGTTTCACAAATAGAACACGACTGTGGACATTGTGAACAGAAATGGTCTTGACACTGTCCAGTTCAAAGTTTGTCACGCCTGCATGCATCGGATACCATCGATGTCTCTCCTTAGTAAACAGTTACGACTCGCAAATTACCGCAAGACTAGAATATTATGTCGCACTTAGTTTATCTGCTTGTAAACTTCACTTATTTCGGCATCTATCGTGGTCAGTGATCCGAAAGTGCGTGTTCGTGGCAAAAACATTGCATAAATTATTCTCCAAACAGCACTACACACTGTTCGTAACCTGCGGATGAGTAGTGTAACATTGTTTATATTGTCGAAGCATGTTTATTGCATCACACTGTTAGAAACCTAACATTGTATTTAGGCAGTGTCATTTCATTTGGCGGTTTCTACTAATCGTATGGTCAAATTGTGACTTGTAATAACAGTCAAAGAAATGAGCCTCGAGCCGGCCGCTGTGGTCGTGCGGTTCTAGGCGCTTCAGTCCGGAACCGCGCTGCTGCTACGGTCGCAGGTTCGAATCCTGCCTTGGGCACGGATGCGTGTGATGTCCTTAGGTGTAAGTAGTTCTAAGTCTAGGGGACTGATGACCGCAGATGTTAAGTCCCATAGTGCTTAGAGCCATTTTTTGAAATGAGCCTCAGATAAATTCGTGCCATAGGCAGCAATGCAAATACAATGTCCAGTTACAGTTAGTTCCCTCGAAAACATAGCACGAGAGCGTCAAGCGTTCCATTTATCACACGGCCAGCAAAACATATGACTGCCCCGTTCCAGACCCCACACGATCATCAACATCACAACAAAAGTTCCACGTGTTTCGACAACCCGACTGTTGTTATTTAGACAGACATGTTACACAGTAACATTGCGGTCGACAGTAAGTGGCTGATCTTGAAGCCTCCTCTGACATCTGTCAGCACTGGCCAGAATGTGTTATCTGATGCGTATTTATAGTGTTTTGTGTAGGCCCAGCAGCCTTCTCGGGACGGTGCACGGCGTGCTCACACGTGGGCCCTGCTTCACAGTGTCGCCTTACCCCAGTGCTCACTGTCGAGTGTGTCTCGCCTGTGCGTACCCTCACACAAGTTGTTACAAACATAGATATAAATTACAATAATTAATACTATGGTGCAAAATAATTAGATTGAAGTAATAAATGATCCAGCATAATAGCACACAACGCTTGTTTATAACAGGTATTCACCCGAAATTAAAATTTCTTTACTGCTGATGCACTTCCTAAACTTTGAATAACTTACAATTTGCTCTTTAGATTGCAGGAAGGCATTACTAACAGTTTAATATCAATGAGGATTGTTACAAAACTTATCATTTAACGTTTGCATTTTTGAATGATGGGTAGGTCAGATAATAGGGATTGGAAGTAGGGTTTTGCAACCTACTGTTTATCTTCCCTTCGTGCATCTATACTACGAGGACCTGTTGAAAAGTAATGTCTCCGAATTTTTTATGTGAAAGCCCTTAAAGCTTTTTAAATAAAACAAACGTTGTTAACATTTCACATCTTTGTTGTTTGTGTCTACGTATTTGCAGCCCTTTGCCACTGGCAGGCAGTGAGTTGCAGCATGCAACACGGTGGTGTGTAACATAACTATGTCGATGTGTGAACACGCTGCAATCGAGTTCCACACACACAGTACCCTCTTCTTCAGCATGACAATGCCAGCGCTGCGACATCTGCAACAGTCCGGCGCCTTGTGTTCACCGTCATTGATCATCCTCCATTCAGTCCCACTTGGCGCAATCTGATTTTCATCCGTTTTCAAAACTTAAAGAACATCTTCGAGGACTTCACTTTGATAGTGAGGAAGCGGTGCAAGCAGAGGTGAGAGGTGAGGCTGTGGTTCCATCGACAAAATCAAACATTCTACAGTGACAGTAACAACAAACAGGTCTCTCACTTGGAGAACTGTGTTCATCGACAGTGTCACTATGTTGGGAAATAAATATGTATACATGAGTAATATAGATATAGACTGTTAATAATGTTTGTTTTATTTAAAAAGCTGAAGAGTTTTCACATAAAAAATTCGGAGGTATTACTTTTTAGTACGCCATCGTACTACATCCAATAAACATTTATCCAGTGATATCCTTTTTATACTACATAACTTGCCAGCACAATAAAATACTGTGGATCCCACTATATACATATATAAGTCGTTATGCGAAAACTGCACATACCACTTACTTGAAGAATATGAAAAATAATTTTACTCTTTCTAGTCTTCCTGTTAAAATTTCACTACTTTTGTCCTTTCCGTACATCACTCATATTCATGAGAAGTATTTATACGTGAAGATTCGCTCATCTAGCTGCAACATGACGTAAGAATAACACAGAAACAATATCGTTAGCTCAAAACTCAGTTCTACATTATTTCCCTAAAATTCCTTGTAACATTAATTCAAATATCGTTCTACGTACTTTAGCCTCGATTTACCTTGAGGTGATCCTTATTACTTAACGTTTTTCATTCCTCGGATTATACTTTTATTTTTCCACGGATCCATCATTATTGTACCGGTTTAACAACAGTCCTCTTTGTTGTAAGTAATACTTGTTCTTCAAAACTTGTCTTTTTTTTATCTACTGCCCGCTAGCGTTTCCTCATCTTGCAGATGCTTTTCCTGCCAACATCCCGATTAGACACAAATTCACATGATATAAATTTGCCACTGGGATTATTTACCTTCAGTTTCGATTCGTCATTACATAATCTCCCTAACTCACTTAATTGTGTAATAATCCTAACTCTCTTTACTTCATCACTCATATTCACGTGTCACAAAGCAACTGCAACAATATACATCAACAACAAAAATCATCCTTACACTTCTACTTCATCTTCAATGAGTGCTTTCCACAGATGGCTTACTCAACAATTCTACACTGTATCTATGACTCCAACCTACATTGATAGAACCTCTCCATACAGAAAACACAAAAACAAATAAAAAAACACGATTAGACATTAACACAAGTACAAAATTCTATACACTTTATACAAAACTTAATCATATATGGTCACGGATCCTGAGAGAAGTTGGCGTGTCTCCGGCCCTTTTGTTACTCCAGTTATTCCTCGAATTTTGCGGTACCAACTCCCCGACTGCAAACCCGATTTTTCCTGATTGACTGACACACAAGTTAGAATTTATAACAAAATTTCATCATTTTTACTTCCTTACTCTTTATCTGGATCGTAGCAGTACACACACAATTCTCCTATCTAAGATATCCTTTACACTGCAGTTCCTCGTTCTTTCTTAAACATTCATATGTCTACACAATAAAACATTGCAACCTATTGGACTATTCAAATATATCACCCTAGGGATCATCACTGTCTCTTTCCATGTAGCAAAGGCCTCTCCTCTTTTCACATTTGTAGACAGCAGTGCTTGATTGCCTTTCCCTATTCTTGTAGTCCATCTATCTTCTTGTTTGCTTACTTTAGGCTCGCCACTTTCTGACTTCATCTCAGACTCACTGTCGTCATCCTTTCCTGTACGTGTGAGATACGCATACACATGTCCTCTCATACTGAATACGTCAAAGACCCGACCACATTGCGCCCTATGTATTTTGTCTCCATAATGCCTGAATTATTCGCAGGTACTCCTCCAGTCTTCATTATCCTTTTCACCATGCTTATTAACAGTAGTGCGGGATTTGCTCCCTATTCTCTTGTCGTATCGAGGCACGCATCTATAAATCCTCTCAGATCAAATCCTTGGGAGATTGGATCATCATTCAAGACAACACTGCACACCACATGTTCTGTTTCCTTGGATTCTGATTCGCTTGTGGGTACATCTTCCCAATGTTTGTCTTCGTCTTCTTATTTGCTTTCTTCTTTTTTCTCTTTCTCACTATTTTCTGCCACTGCAGCCTCCCTCCCCATGGTGTTCAACAGCCCGTCTAGTATACTGATTACTGCATTCTTTGTTCCTCCATCAACATTACCTGCGTTACGCATGAACGAGCATTTCTCTGTTTTTATCTTCTCACTGACTGTTTCTGGCTTCATTTCGTGACCAAGCATGGTTACTTTTGTACCTAAAGCAATCATGAAACCTAGTGCTTCAAATTATCTTTTTCCTTCTCTCTCTGAATCTTCCCCGAATTTCAACTGGATCTCCTGATCTTCAGTTGTCACCAAGATGATGTTTCCCTAAAATGCAAGCTCATACGATATTATTTCAAGAAATGCAGTATCAAGATGTCGTCCGCTCCAAGGTCTTGGCTAACTAGGCAATATGTGCAAAACGTGTGCCCCTGACATCCAAATTTGACCCAAACTTCTTCCTCTACATACTCACCTTTTCTAATAATCATTCCACATCTCCCATTGTCTGCATTATCAACATTGGCCGTGCTTTCTCATTATGACATGCCTCTGACACCCTTTTATCTAACATGGACACTTGACTCCTTGTGTCTAGGATACACAGTACCACTCTTCAATATTTCTATGTTAGTTATAGGGTAAGACATGTTTATTTCATTATTCTCCGCTCCTGAGGGTGCCGTTTGTAGCTCTTCAAAATCAATGAGTAATACTCTGAGCAAGCCTGGGTCTTCCATCGGCATGTCCGGAACACTCTCCACTAGTCAACTTCACGACGTTTCCTGCTGACTGTTACTTCGTTGTGGGTTTGAGTCACACATCTCCACAATTTCTACTAGGTCACGATCTCCACCATTCCTCCTATCATTGTGCCGATGCTCGTCTCGCCTGTTTCGTGGTGCCCAGTAGTCACATTGCGTTTGTCTGTTCCATCGTCCACCATCACGCCTCAGAGTATGCCTGTCTCTCCTATTTTGATTCTCGCGTACACACTGTTCCGGTAGAGACCCGTTCTACACTAAACACATGGGCTCCTGTGTCTCCACACCTCTGTTGTACCGTAATTCTTGTAAAAGTCCCCGGAATGCTTTTATAACGTGTTCATTTTTTCTGCAACAATGATATCAAGTTGAATCCAGTATGGAAACTTTGTGATACGGATCTGTACCATTTCTGGTGGATCGTGTGGTGCATCCAAGTGTTGGTTCTGACAGACCATTTCCTTAAAGTAATGTATTAGGTTCTGGTACCTTGAATTACTGGATGTCTCCATTATGAGTATGCTCTATTGAACTCTATTTTGAATTGCCTTCGACCAGAATTCAGTCAAAAATTCTCGTTTGAACTTCTCAGAGTACTTACAGTCTCCTGCTACTAATCTCCTGTACGTCGTGACTTCTTCAGAGAGGTGTCTGTACACATAATTGACCTTTAACAAGTGTGACTACGATATGGATAATGAATTCTGGAACTGATCAAGCAAAATTCTCAGGTGAAGTTCTTTTATTGGGTCTGAGAATAATGAATAATGCTGTAAAGACAAAAAATGTCTACAGCTCTCACCTTCATCGAAGGTGCTCTAATCTGAAACACGTTAACAGTCGATTGTAAAGCTGTTTTCATAATGCGGCACAATCTGTCAGTAAAATGACCTAACTGCTCATCCTCCTTCCTCCTCTCTTTTTCGCTAATGTCAGATACTCTTTCTTTTGCGTTACTATCCTCGGTTCTGCTACTTATCTTCTCCCACTGCAGTTGGGCCAACAGTACTTCGTTCTTGCGATTGATACTGTTGTGGACTGGCAAGACAGCCAATCCACTATGACAGGTAGCCGAAAGGCAAGCGTTTAAGCTCACGCAGGATGGCGTGAGGTCTGGAACAGGACAAGGTCTTTATAGTAGCAAAAATAGTACGTAGCTTCTGGAATACTTAACTTTAATCCATAATTGGTGAACATCGGTCTGACGGTACATGCATCACAAGATAAATAGCAATTGATAATGGCGCCTTGCTAGGTCGTAGCAAATGACGTAGCTGAAGGCTATGCTAACTATCGTCTCGGCAAATGAGACCGTAATTAGTCAGTGAACCATTGCTAGCAAAGTCGGCTGTACAACTGGGTCGAGTGCTAGGAAGTCTCTCTAGACCTGCCGTGTGGCGGCGCTCGGTCTGCAATCACTGATAGTGGCGACACGCGGGTCCGACGTATACTACCGGACCGCGGCCGATTTAAAGGCTACCACCTAGCAAGTGTGGTGTCTGGCGGTGACACCACAGATACTCACCAGGCACTCTTTCAATACAAACAAGTCCTTTAATTCTTGACTCTCTCGTAAATTGACTAGAACCATACGATCTGAATCTGTGTTACCGCATGCAGCAATCTGCTGTACAGTCATAGATAAAACACTGCCCTATTCCTTTACTTTGATGCCTCGCTGTCTCGAACTTTATTACTTTCCTCAATCACTGTAATGCGACTATCAGAGAGCTTGTACACATTGTCTTGAGGGATTTTGCTTGCTCTGCCAATTCTCACTGTCGTGCACTGATGGTTTCCACATTTTTCTTAACTCAGTGATCTATGTCATTATTTATTTCATGCTCTGCTTCTTTTTTCTACTAACACCATGTCTTTTATCATACTGTTCCATCTGCACCTTGATTCTTTCAGCTTCTGTTGAAGTTGAAAGTAGTAGGGTAATGTGGTTGCTAGGACACTTTTGATATCAAATTGATATGAAAATTAATTAAATTGATCAATTAATTACCTCCACCTCCCTCATCTGGATGATGTCATGTGTTTTCCTCAGCTGGCATGTAGGTTCTGCCCCACGCCCTCTCCAACTGTCCCCCTCCCCACCTACCCTATTGGTGGGAATAACACAGAGGCGATGTTTCTCATTGACAACAATGTGGAAGACACTGCAGTATGTGGAAACTGGAAGAGTTTATGACACTGTAGCACGTTTCCAAATAGCTGTTTGAAGGTGATGACCTAGACAGTTAATCTCATCTTCTGCAGTGATGGATAGGGTAGCCGATATCTAATGTTACACCAAGACTCCCTCAAACTAGTGTTGTAAAACACAAGTGTCCGGCACTACCTGATATGGACACTGAAAGAAACATGCACTGTATTCCCAGTCAAGTGCTGTAACTACCATTCCATAGACGTTAGCTCCCAACCAGAGCATCCAGATCAGATGTCAAGTGCTGTAACTACCACTCTATAGAAATTAGCTCCCAACCAGAGCAGCATAACTGGCATTCAGATCAGACGAATTCAATGGCTAAGGAGTGTTCATTAAAAATAGTCAATTGCATGGTTAACAATCGATGTGTTTGTGTAGGCTGATGAACATCTAAAATGTATTGAAATGTGCTAAAGTATTGTTTAGTAACTTCATCTGGAACGGGCATGCACATTTACTATATTGGTCTGACTCAATTCCTTGCAGCAACATGGCGCTGTGCCCCCAGTGAAATATGAGGAGCGAACTTATTCATACTAAGGATGGCGTCATCTCCTGAGTTGGAGAGGCACCCAACGTCTCCATACTGAATGACAGATGAGTCTTCCGAATCAGGATCCGGTGGTTGCTACACTTTCGGATACTTTTGAGAGCATAACAATGTGTTTCTTCACACTGAATGACAGATGAGTCGTCCAAAATGGGATATTATGGTTGCTATACTTTCGGATACTTTTAAGAGGGTAATAATGTGATTAAATTCTCTCTCTGGTTACGACGCTGATCAGTTGGTGAAGAGCATTTTCAGTCATTGTAAAAAACTCTATTACATCCCATATACAGAGTATGTGTAATAATGTCGGTACAGCAGCTGACAGTGGCATCAAAGTTAAAGTGTAAATTGAGAATGTATAGTGAGGTGCGAGGGTGGGATCATTCAAATAGATTGGGAGAAGCTGTGAGGCAAACTGAAATGAATATAAAAGGCACACTACTGGCCATTAAAATTGCTACACCAAGAAGAAATGCAGATGATAAACGGGTATTCATTGGACAAATATATTATACTAGAACTGACATGTGATTACATTTTCACGCAGTTTGGGTGCATAGATCCTGAGAAGTCAGTACCCAGGACAACCATCTCTGGCCGTAATAACGGCCTTGATATGCCTAGGCATTGAGTCAAACAGAGCTTGGATGGCGTGTACAGGTACAGCTGCCCATGTAGCTTCAACACAATACCACAGTTCATCAAGAGTAGTGACTGTCGTATTGTGATGAGCCAGTTGCTCGGCCACCATTGATCAGACGTTTTCAATTGGTGAGAGATCTGGAGAATAAGCTGGCCATGGCAGCAGCCGAACATTTTCTGTATCCAGAAAGGCCCGTACAGGACCTGCAGCATGCGGTCGTGCATTATCCTGCTGAAAATATACGGTTTCGCAGGGATCGAATGAAGGGTAGAGCCACGGGTCGTAACACATTTGAAATGTAACGTCCACTGTTCAAAGTGCCCTCAATGGGAACAAGAGGTGACCGAGACGTGTAACCAATGGCACCCCATACCATCACGCCGGGTGATACGCCAGTATGGCAAAGATGAATACACGCTTCCAATGTGCGTTCACCGTGATGTCGCCAAACACGGATGCTGTACATAGAACCTGGACTCATCCAAAAAAATGACGTTCTGCCATTCGTGCACCCAGGTTCGTCGTTGAGTACACCATCGCAGGTGCTCCTGTCTGTGATGCAGCGTCAAGGGTAACCGCACCCATGGTCTCCGAGGTGATAGTCCATGCTGCTGCAAACGTCGTCAAACTGTTCGTGCAGATGGTTGTTGTCTTGCAAACGTCCCCATCTGTTGACTCAGGGATCGAGACGTGGCTGCACGATCCATTACATCCATGCGGCGTTCCATATTACCCTCCTGAACCCACCGATTCCATATTCTGCTAACAGTCATTGGATCTCGACCAACGTGAGCAGCAATGTCGCGATACGATAAACTGCAATCGCGATAGGCTACAATCCGACCTTTATCAAAGTCGGAAACGTGATGGTACCTATTTCTCCTCCTTAAACGAGGCATCACAACAACGTTTCACCAGGCAACGGCGGTCAACTGCTGTTTGTATATGATAAATCGGTTGGAAACTTTCCTCGTGTCAGCACGTTGTAGGTGTCGCCCCCAGCGCCAACCTTGTGTGAATGCTCTGAAAAGCTAATAATTTGCATATCACAGCATCTTCTTCCTGTTGGTTAAATTTCGCGTCTGTAGCACGTCATCTTCGTGGTGTAGCAATTTTAATGGCCAGTAGTTTATTTCTAAAGCATGAAACACACATGCTCCACAGTAGTGTACTTTGTCTTATGGAAGATGCTAGGTACATAAGAGAATTTATATAAAAAATATACTCCATTTAATCTATTTTTTCTATTTCACAAAAAATTCTACATCATTATTCTCCTCTTCCTCATCCGAATTGAGTATCTCCTTGGTGATGGTTCCTGCAGTGATGGTGGTGATAGTGATGATGGGCTATCCGGTAATGCTTCTGTAAAATAATTTTAAAAAAATGAAATTTTTCTGTGGATCACACACACACAAAGGATCAGTTACATACTGGAATCCACCACGAATTTTCTGTGTATTAGGAAAGCCCACCATAGATACCTGGTCATAACGAGTCAGACAATTTCACTTGTATAATGAATCTCGCTTGTAGTAATCGGTACTCGTAAATGCAAAGAGCACTCACCAGTACCGCATGTAAGCGGTTTAAAACAAGAGTATGCTGAATCAGGAGACACCGATTGCATGAAACATGGCACAGATGTTAACGAGCAGAGGGAGAGACTTATACATATCTGAAAGGCTTGAAGTACAGTACTTTGTAATTATATATCAGCTGACTGAAGATGCCACAAATAGGTTACTTAGTTCCATTGAACTCTATAGTGTCTGCTGTAGAGATTGTGTCACTATCCTCATCGGTTACACCTATCCACATAAACGTGTGGATGAGCCTCACCTTCTTTGAACTGGGCTGGAACAAGGTGAAAGAACCACAATCACAGTCTGAAAGACTACATATGTAGGTGGATCAATAAACACACGGAATTGATAACAACTAAGGAGAAAGATGGACTAACAGCAAATCCTAGGGCTCATGTTAAGTTCAGTGATAGTGCAGATCACAGAATGATCCACGGTGGCTGTTGATGAGAGACAGCGCCGTGTATGACCACTAGTGGGTGGTAGGTCGAGTGCACCCCTATTGGACAAGCAGCCATAGAATTACCCAACTAGCTGTAGGTGGGGATGTCCGGTCTGCCGGAATATGTCCGAATGGTTAACTTATGTCCTGTAGCTATACAACAGACGTTATTCACCAATCCTGAAGTGATAATACTAATAGACAATGCATACATTGAATTCGATGAAATGAGATGTGTACAATCGGGATGCCTACATGTAGAAAGAGAATCTGTGGCTAGTGGTTGCTGCAATTCCTCCCACTTAACTCAGATTTAGGGCTTTTTGTAATTGACAAGCATGCCATAACCAATTAATTTGCTCAATCAGAATGACTGTAATTTACAGAAGCATTGAAAATAGTGTTGATCAACAGTGGAAATTGCATAATTCACCTGCGATGTAGGCTGCTTACTTATATACTTCTACATATAGGAATCTCAATACAGTGTTAATGTGTAAAATTTCCTTTAGTGCTGAAAATACGTATATAAGCAGAGGGGTTTCAGTCACGTACAAAGGTATGTATATAAGTGGACAGTTTGAGTCGCTTACAGAGCACATATGCATCTTTTGGGTGTGTGTGGGGAGGGGGGGGGGGGCAGCTGCAGTCCATTCTTAAGGGCACCCTCACAGACTAGCCCCAGGGTGCCACCAAGTGCAGACCACGGGAGAAGCGTTACTTCTTCATGTGGGGCCGCCACATAAGAAACAAAGAGCTCACAGCTGTGCTAGTTCACTGACAATGAGTCCATGCCTCGTGGTAGGAAAACGTTGTTTGTCTGCAGTCCATTCTTAAGGGAGCATCGTCCCCCCCCCCCCCCCCCACCCCCCAGACACAGCCACCGGGTCCTGCCAACTGTGGACCACCGGAGAAGGGTCGTTTCTACATGTGGTGCCGCAAAATAAGAAACAACAATCTCTCAGCTGCACTAGTCCACCGACAGTCAGTTCAATGCTTCGCTCAAGGAAAACATTGTTTGTCTGGTGTCAGGTCATGGTAGAGAGGCCCGCCCACGATTCTGCACAATTGACCAGAACAAACAGACATCACTTTGCTGCTCGCCCACAGGGTCATGTGGAGGGTGTGACACAGGGATCCGTGCTGGATGTTAACGAAGACAGGAAACGCATTTGCTGCTCCCTGTGTCTACTACCTGCTTGCTATGACAACAGCAATATCTCCCTCTCTGTAACACTCTTTGCTGGCCGGCGTGGCCGAGCGGTTCTAGGCGCTACAGTCTGGAACCTCGCGACCGCTACGGTCGCAGGTTCGAATCCTGCCTTGGGCATGGATGTGTGTGATGTCCTTAGGTTAGTTAGGTTTAAGTAGTTCTATGTTCTAGGGGACTGATGACCTCAGCGGTTAAGTCCCATAGTGCTCAGAGCCATTTGAACCATTTGTAACACTCTGTATTTGGGGTGTAATAGAGTTTATTATGGTGACTGAAAATCCTCTTCACCAGCTGATCGGCGTCATAACCACAGAGAGCATTGAATCACATTATTACCCACTCAAAAGTATCTTAAAGTATAGCATACATCATATCCCATTTTGGAAGACTCATCTGTCATTCAGTTTGAAGACGTTGCGTGCCTTTACAGCTCAGGAGATGAGGCCATCCTTAGTATAGATCATATCCCATTTTGGAAGACTCATCTGTCATTCAGTTTGAAGACGTTGCGTGCCTTTACAGCTCAGGAGATGAGGCCATCCTTAGTATGGATAAGTTCGCTCCTCCTATTTCACTAGGCGTGCAGTACCATGTTGCTGTAAATTATTGAGTCAGACCATAGTAAATGTGCATGCTCGTTCCAGACGAAGTTAATAATCAGCACTTTAGCACTTTTCTGCACATTTTGCCAGTTAAACTGCTCTGGTTGGGAGTTAATTTCTATCGCATGGTAGTTACAGCACTGGACAGGAAATACAGACCGAGCGAGGTGGCGCAGTGGTTAGCACACTGGACTCGCATTCGGGAGGACGACGGTTCAATCCCGTCTCCGGCCATCCTGATTTAGGTTTTCCGTGATTTCCCTAAATCGCTTCAGGCAAATGCCGGGATGGTGCCTTTGAAAGGGCACGGCCGATTTCCTTCCCCATCCTTCCCTCACCCGAGCTTGCGCTCCGTCTCCAATGACCTCGTTGTCGACGGGACGTTAAACACTAATCTCCTCCTCCTGGAAATACAGTGCATGTTTCTTTCGGTGCCTATATCATGTAGTGCCAGACACTTGTGTTTTACAACACTAGCTTGAGGGAGTCTTGGTGTAATATTAGATATATGCTACCTCGTCACTGCAGAAGATGATATTAACTGTATAGATCATCACCTTCAGACAGCTGTTTGGAAACGCTCTACAAAACGGTAAACTCTTCCAGTTTCCATATATTGCGATGTGTACCTCATTTTTTCAATGAGAAACATCGCCTCTGTCTTTTATTTCTACCATCCTGTTGTGGGAGCAGCATATTTTAAACCACGGGATGTTTAGTTTTCTGTGAAAGCCAATGGATCAAAACGTGTTAATACCGGTTTAGCACCCGACACAGATCTTGAAGTCATGGTAGAGAAATAAAGTATGTGGTCATGTACAAAGCTATAGTCATACACTGCTTAGATGCGTAAAAGCTGAAAAAACAGTGCATTTAACACATTATGAAAGAACAATACAGGAACCCTCTCTTGTGATTGTTGGATATGGTCTTCCTATAGCACAGTCAACGAACCCTTATGCAGGTCTGTGCAAGTGACCTCGACCACTGGCCACCAGTATTGGGGCAAGAGAGGTTCCGAGCCACTCTGCATTGTTGCCAGATGTATGGCGGCGATGACGTCATCCAAGATGGCGGCTGTGATGTCATTCAAGATGGCTGATTTTTCCATGAAATTTGAATTTTGGCGGGAAAATAAGTCAATTGGGCCAGCTCCACTAACCTAGCCCCATCACCCAGAAAATGGTGGGAAGTTCAAATTCTATCAGGATAATGCAGCGTCTACTAACATAAGAAAAATGCCGGGAAGATAGGTGAATTGCGGTACATCCACTAACCTGAGTCATCCGACAGTCACCTCTTCCTACGGATTGGCGGGAAGTCTGCATTTTGGAGGGAAGGTAGGTAAATCGGGCTATCTCTAATAACCTAAGAAAATGGAGGGAAAGAAAGGACATATGGGCTACCTCTACTAACCTAAGTCACTTCATCCTAGGAAATGGCGAGG
This sequence comes from Schistocerca americana, assembly GCF_021461395.2. NCBI lineage: Eukaryota > Metazoa > Arthropoda > Insecta > Orthoptera > Acrididae > Schistocerca > Schistocerca americana. The sequence continues at coordinate 1,011,395,636 of NC_060130.1, forward strand.
AGAGGACTCAGCCTGTGCTGGGCTACTGGAGAGAGGAAGGAGTGTACTTTATTTATTTTGGAGCAATTTACTTAGGGATGGCTTTGGAAATATAGTATATTTATCACAGCAATACAGAACACATGCTCTGACATGCTTGGGGTTACACCAAACATCTTACAGACCTGCAAACCTCTCATAAATAATGCAATACATTTATGTCCAGAGAGCCAAACAACTCATAAATTGTCAAAAAAATAATCCATCTAAAAGACTATGCAAACTTTCGTGCTAATTGTCAACTGTCAAAATCATGCACCAGTCTTTATTTAAACAATTTGTGGCACTACCACCATCCAGTGCGTTCGCCACAAGGTCCAGAGGCCAACTGACCTAGTACACAGCACCCCCACCAGAGGGCGCTTTCGTCCATTCTGTGACGTAATCCAAGATGGCAGCCGTGACATCAGTTGATGACGCAAGTACCATTACCCAAGATGGCGGATTTTGGCTGGAAACAGTGTGTTCACCACGAGGAAAATGACTGGGCTACTGGAGAGAGGAAGGAGTGTACTTTATTTATTTTAGAACAATTTATTTAGGGATGGATTTGAGATAGTATGTTTATCACACTGATACAAAACATACGCTCTGACGTGCTTGGAGTCATGCCACACAGCACGCAGACCTGTAAACTACTGCTAAATAACGCTGTGCAGACACGCAAACAACTCCTAAATTATCGAAATAATTTCAGTACAGACATGCAAACTCCTCCCAAAAAAATGCAGTACACTGATGTGCAGATGCGAAATCAACTCCTAAACTGTCCAAATAACATATAGCACAGCCTACAGACCTGCTCGAAAAATAATGCAAGAGACACACAAACAACATGCACAGACACTGTCTGCCGACCCCTGTCCACTGGACTGCACAGGACACTACCGCACGCGCTCCCAGAAGTTGAGATGCACCGGCAGCTGTCAAACCACACACAGGTGGCCACAAGCATGAGGCGGCGCCATCCTTTTCATACTTGACACCTGAGAAATTCCTCTCAAAATACCTGATCACCTGGCACCATTGCTGATCCGACCGGACGGGAGTGAAGACCTATTTGCAGACCACAGATGCTCCAAGGGGACGAGCCACTACCGGATTCATGTGAAAGTTCTTCGACTGTTATACAGACGTCACATATCTATCTAAATAAGTGAGAAGTCATCCTGTGCGCGTGCTTGTGTTTACGGCTGTTGACATCATTCCTCTCTCTCTCTGCAGTCCAGCGTACACCTATTTGCACGGTGACTCATCCTCGCAAATGCTACAGAAAACTGTTTCACCGCTCACGACATGTGTGTGATGCCCATACTGATGTCACAGATCGTGCAATAGAAAAACGGTTCCACCGCTCCTGACATGTGTGACGCGCATTCTGACGCATTGCTGCGTGTAGCTACAAACCATCGCAAGTGCATCTAACGAGGTTCTCAATCTTATACTGATGTCACATGGCTATGTAAAATAAGAACCGAGTCGTCCTCTCTGAAACTGTATAGTATCCCAAACACAGTTAACGCTCGCTTTCTTGATGTCTCAGCTTGTATGCACGGAAATTCTTGCCCAAAAGAACCTGTTTGCGAAAATAGCTCAGAATAACCTCGAATGCATTCTTCCTTGCGGTCCTAGCATGGCACCCCGTCCATCAACTGTTACCCTTCCTGCTTTCAACATATGCAAACATTCCTACCGCTATGTAGAGACTCCTACATCCCAGCATAAAGGACGTCGTGTGAATGAATCGAGCATTATGACTGGCTTTTGTCGAATTTACCCTCCAAATTACCGATGCGACCGGTGTCGAAGCAGCGTCCGCCTTTTCTTTCTTTCTGCATATGAGACTTTCGACGGCAAAAAAAAAAACTATTTTACACAGATCGCCATATTGCGATATATTAAACCCGGCAAAGTGCCCCAACGTATCGTCAAATATGGAAAGACTCTTATTCAATTACACTGCCCTCCCACTGAGGACAGGAGATTGAATATTAGAATGTGAAACCGATCTACAACCCAGCAATATATCACCGGGTTCCACGTCGATGTAGTAAACATACATTTCCTATACTGCGCCATACAAAATCATCTCCTTTACATCATTCGTACATATACCACGAAGACAGACAGCACCGTATATACCCATCGCAGTACTAGATATGTCCGTGCGAGGTTGGCAGTCATCCACCCTGACGGGTGACCTGCTTGCTTGTTTGCTTTTCTACATCCAACTCCAGACTCGGGGATTACAAGAACACGTGTATTTTCGCAAGGTTTGCCATAATATTATACGATTTTCGCAGTGTGTCTGGATATCAAGCACACGGCAGCATCCTAACGATCGCTCACACAACGTAATTCCCTAGATATAGACTGGAAATCATTTCTCTACAAAGCCCAAACTTTATCGAGGTGGAGAGTGCTCTAGACCGCTGAGTAATTAGAAATTTGTCCCGTCTGCGATCACCATTACGTGAGAACTCGAAACAAATAGAGGAAAATGATATTTCCACTCGCAAATACCAATGTCGGTGATGTAACACATTCCAAATCATCCTTATAATTTACAAAGTCAACTAAGGCATTCTTCACGTCTACAGAACAGGCAAACGTGTCTTTCACCTGCTGGATGTACACACCGAAGTTCACGTTCCCGCAACTAAATAAAGGCGCGAAATGTGCAGAAGCAGTCAACCGAACAATCTACATGGGAGGGAATAACAGGTCAGTGCAAACACACCTCCATATTCAATCTTCTCAAAATTCTACGCGATCGCGATAGCTGACCAGCACATGCTACGTATTAGGTCGCTATTCTGCCGTCTAGTGGACGACACAGTTAACTGAGCTACATTCCTACATTCCAACAGACCTTTGCATTCGGACAGCTCCTGCCATTGAGAGGAAACATGAATAAACCACGCACAAGTCACCAGCGCTATGCGCCAGATACGTGCAGGTAAAATCATCATCCTAAGAGATCGGTCACATATATATTGTATCCCTGTACTTACAGCTAAATGCTACGATCACGGTCTCAGCTGAACGACATTCGACAACGAGCGAAGTATCGGAATACACCCTGTTGACGGCTGTGGCTCTGGAAGCAGATATGTCAGTACCATTCTTATGACTTGACATACTTTTCCCTTTGCTATCACAATACTCGACATCAAACACATCCCTTCCTTACGAATGGACATAGTCATTCCCTGTTGGTACACAAACACATACTTTATAAGCCGATGCTCAAGGCGAACCTATCATGCAACCCCTACTACTAAGTATAATACTTCGTCAATAACTGATCGCTGGCGATACGAAATAATACTGACCGAAAATCTACGATGGATGGACATGTCTCATAAGCGTTTCTTGCAAGTGCAACCACTATGTCTTAAAAAGAGAGGTTTAATCGTCTTACAAACTGCCAGATGTTAAAAAACAAAACCTGACCCAAACAACTACTGTGTGTTACTGTCACAAGCGGTCTCGGTTCTACATGTGCACACAAGTATATTAAAAGCTATATCGGCTTTATAAATCCATGTATGCCATTACCTCCAAATGAATTGGTTTTTCCGGACAAATATCGAGACGGTGATCGCCGGAGTGTATATTATCACACCAGCAGCGCGGTTACACGCCGCCGACGGTGCACCATCGTAATAAAAATACCTAATTTTGAAAGTTATTCGGCTGAGGAACGTGGTATGAAACCGTTATTTTCAAACCCGTCACGCCACCGTCCCTACATATTTCTCCAGTATTTGTAACGCATTCTGTCTCGATGCAGTGTCAGAGTGTTGGTGATATATTCAGTGGGCTGATTGAGAAGGATCACAAACAGTAGACAGTGTGATGATTGAGGTCATACGAAACGTACACTAGCTTTTCAGATCTCTAGTCCTCCCCATTCAAGCACATACATGCGTTGGATCCTATGGAGAAGCCTTTTAATGATTACAGCCTCTAGTGAATTATATTCCTGGCACTCTCATATCTCGAACGAGCTACCTTTCTCGAACCTATCTGCTACAGAAAAAATCCCGCCTCGTTTTAGGTAGCCCCTCAGATTCGGCGGTACCACCCCTGCTGTTTTGTCACGTGATCGTGCCAATGTAAGTCGGAAATGAGTAGGGGTCAGAGGAAACTATATCTACCATCTTCTGCAGCCCATGTAGAAACGGGCGACGCTGAGTTACTGCGACAGAACTGTGTTTTGACCATTTGATGGAGATGAAGCCTGATCCTGCAACATGATGTAGTATAAAAGACAATACGGAAACTGGGGGAAGGATGTGAATTTTGCTACTGCATTGTGGTGCTTCTCCAAACTACAAGCAGGTACTATAGATCCACGTCCCTCAGGGGTCATTCACACTATCACCTTAACATTCTATCGTCGTTATTCCGTTCCATCCACAGAGAAAAATTACGAACTATAAAAGCTCCACTAACTTCATCCGATAGAGAACTCATTAAGATTTTTACCACATCTAGCACATCACGTACAACGAAAACAAATACCTCATGTATGTCGGCATCGAGCACATGTGACGATCCTATTAAATATACAGGTATTGATCCACTGCACAGACCTGGAGGATGACCGTATCCCACAGACCATACTGTAAGCCGCAAGAGACGCTTTCTGTGACCCTGTGCCGTTGTTTGAAACATGGTTTTTTCTTCTGCTGTAGCACGCTTTGTACACTGCCATACATTTTGTCTTTCCGCCATAACTTCATGGTCTGTGTCAGGTTCTAAACTAACATTAACACGTTCTGACCCATTGCCTCTCACAGAAAACTACACGTTGCATGGTGTAAATCATCTTGTTACTCCGGTTACAATAACACACCACACACACTGGATGATTTTAAATAAAATACAGTTACATCATAAGGAAACTGGAAGAGTTTGGCGGCGTTGTGGTGAGCCTCCGAACTGCTGTCCAAAAGTGACTGACGACCTCTACAGTTCAACTCATCTGCCACAGTGATGGAATACTTTGATGGCTTTGTTCTCCGTTTCGACTGATTCCTCACACTGGAGTCATGTACGCGACCGCTGTTTCGGTGCTATCCCTCCCCAGAAAGTGTTGTTCCTCCACCAAAACTCTTTCTCCAACTCAAACAAGCGATGTCAGTCAATCATTATGTGGTAACCAGCAGTGTTCCAGTGGACGGATGGGGTGGAAAAGACACCATCAATGTACTCTAATAATAAGCATCACAGTTGATAGTGCGAACAATTTTAGCAATTTTACAGTAATTTCAACACCGAGCAATGCTGTGACAGCATGTTTCCCAATTTGAGTATCATAGCTAAACCACACCCCTCTCTACTTTGCGAGTGTCACTGTGAATGTAGACAGATGACTGTGCAGTACGACCATTTATTGTTAATTGTCGAACACATACATCATCAAAGTATACGAGACAGCGCTCTACACACCGATGACCTCGCTGTTTGGTCTCTTCCCCCAAACAACCCCAGCGCTCTACATGTTTCTAACACCTCGAGCATAGTGCTTAATTTACGATCTGTATCTATGCTGATGGGGTCACAGACTATTCTCACAGTCTTAGGGTAAAATTAGAGACTGAAAGACCCCTCACACTGTCGTTGAGCAACCCGCCCTGCAGCACCATTACCGATTCAATCTGCAACCAACCAGAAGTAGACCGTTACATTCCATGGCTCGCGAATGAATGGAGCTAGCCAAGTCCCGCCCATCCAAGTACACAAGATGTCTCCAGACGCACCCATGCTGGCCAAGGTGGCCGTGCGGTTCTAGGCGCTCAGTCCGGAACCGCGTGACTGCTACGGTCGCAGGTTCGAATCCTGCCTCGGGCATGGACGTGTGTGATGTCCTTATGTTAGTTAGGTATAAGTAGTTCTAAGTTCTAGAGGGCTGATGACCACAGATGTTAAGTTCCATAGTGCTCAGAGCCATTTGAACCATTTGCACCCTTGACGTGGAGGTTAGCACCCCTTATGGAAGTATAGTAACAGAACTGAAAGTGTTGTGATCTAATAGCAGATTGTTAAGAATAACAAGAAATGGGTGATTTTTATGCATGATGGAGCTCCCGATGGATTGAGTTCGAAGCATTTTATGCAAATCAACTACGCTATCAACTCTAAAGTATTGTTCTAGAGTCTAGGATCGGTACGTGGAAGGTATTGGTCAGAGAGAACATAAACACTCGCACTCCTAAGGCTACAACCTTCCGCACTTAAAACAGGCTATAATGTTGGATCGCTTGAATTTCCGACCTATCAGTCATGTGGAATGCAGCGCTGTTAACATTCCAATTTAGGAAATATATTTCTAGCGTATGACATACATCCTTCCTGCAGGTTTCTCTACGATAAACTACGGTATCGAACCGTAAAACAAGAAAACTACTTCCTTAAAAGAATAGCTGTATGTGATACATGCACAATATAGCTTTCCAGAGATGTATAGCGTCCACTGTCCACATACTATGCCCACATTAGTATTATATAAAATGATCGTTAGAAACATAGAATACTTCTTACAAGCAAAGAGATAAACGCATAGCAAAGGCGTACAACAAGTGAAATTATAAGTCATGTCGTCACTAACTTTGTAAACAGCACATCTATCAAGCAGATGTAAACACAGGGGATTGGAGTGTCTCACAAACACCCATCGCTAACTTAGTTATGAAACAGAAGTATCGATTTCACACTTAAGATGAGACAGGGGAATGGAGTCGAACGCAGGCTATGTCACACATCTGATGCATCCTGACAGATCATCAGAAAAAAAAAATGGTCAAATGGTCTGCAGCAACTTACCGCCCCCCCCCCTCTCTCTCTCTCTAGAATACATCAGTCTACCATTAAATCGCACCTCGTTACAACCCCATGTCAACAGACCAATCGATCGACTCTGTGTCGTCCTTTAACGCAGATGCAAGACAGTTTAGAGGCAGATGATCCTCTGTCTTCATGAAAAGCGTCAAATACAGTAGTCAACTCGCGTGTATCACTGTTACCTCAATAGACATGCAGTAGAATGCTGCCCTGACAGAAAAAGGTGACTGTTTCCCCGCTTCCCTTCGCTTCCATGTCGATGTTTTCTCGGATACCTCTTGCTGTCGCATGCTTGATCCCATGTACAAATTGTTCTGCGCCAAACAGAAGCCGAGCAAGTACTTCCTCAATTTCCCCAAATTTCGGTGTATATTCGGTCAATTTATACCTATCTGCCCGTCATTTTTCGCAAATCTTTCGATTTTCTGTCAGTTCCATCCCCACTGGTACACTGTTGGTTACCACATAATGACTGACTGACATCGCTTGTTTGAGTTGGAGAAAGAGTTTTGGTGGAGAAACAAGGGCTTACAGCAGTATCTATTTGCGATTGCTAACAGGAAACCTCTCGGTCATCAGTGGACTTCCATCTCACATGTGATGAAACGTGTCACATTCCTCTAAACGAACGAAGATTTACGCGATGTACTCCATTCCCCTATCGCATCATAAGTGTAAAATCGATACTTCAGTTTCATAATTAAATTAGCGACAGTTGTTTGTGAGACACTGCAATCCCCTACGCTAAAATGCTTCGAACTCCATCCATCGGGAGCTCCATCATGCATAAAAATCACCCATTTCTTGTTATTCTTAACCATCTGCTATTAAATCACAACACTTTCGGTTCTGTTACTATACATCCATAAGCGGTGCTAACCTCCACGTCATGGGTGCATCTGGAGACATCTTGTGTACTTGGATAGGCGAGGACTTGGCTAGCTAGCTCCATTCATTCACGAGCCATGGAATGTAACGGTCTACTTCTGGTCGGTTGCAGATTGAATCGGTAATGGTGCTGCAGGGCGGGTTGGTCAACGACAGTGTGAAGGGGTCTTTCAGTCTCTAATTCTACCCTCAGACTGTGAGAATGGTGTGTGACCCCATGAGCATAGATACAGTACTATGGTCGAGGTGTTAGAAATATGTAGAGCGCCGTCTGGTATACTTTGATGATGTATGTGTTCAACAATTAACAATAAATTGTAGTACTGTTCAGAAATATTTCTACATGATACTAGCAACGTAGAAAGGGGTGCAGTTTAGCTACGATGCTGAAATTGGGAAACATGCGATCGCAGCATTGCTCGGTGTTGAAATTACTGTAAAATTGCTAAAATTGTTCGCACTATCAACTGTGATGCTTATTATTAGAATACATTGATGGTGTCTTTTCCACCCCATCCGTCCACTGGAACACTGTTGGTTACCACATAATGATTGACTGACATCGCTTGTTTGAGTTGGAGAAAGAGTTTTGGTGGAGGAACAACACTTTCTGGGGAGGGATAGCACCGAAACAGCGGTCGCGTACATGACTCCAGTGTGAGGAATCAGTCGAAACGGAGAACAAAGCCATCAAAGTATTCTATCACTATGGCAGATGAGTTGAACTGTAGAGGTCGTCAGTCACTTTTGGACAGCAGTTCGGAGGCTCACCACAACGCCGCCAAACTCTTCCAGTTTCCTTATGATGTAACTGTATTTTATTTAAAATCATCCAGTGTGTGTGGTGTGTTATTGTAACCGGAGTAACAAGATGATTTACACCATGCAACGTGTAGTTTTCTGTGAGAGGCAATGGGTCAGAACGTGTTAATGTTAGTTTAGAACCTGACACAGACCATGAAGTTATGGCGGAAAGACAAAATGTATGGCAGTGTACAAAGCGTGCTACAGCAGAAGAAAAAACCATGTTTCAAACAACGGCACAGGGTCACAGAAAGCGTCTCTTGCGGCTTACAGTATGGTCTGTGGGATACGGTCATCCTCCAGGTCTGTGCAGTGGATCAATACCTGTATATTTAATAGGATCGTCACATGTGCTCGATGCCGACATACATGAGGTATTTGTTTTCGTTGTATGTGATGTGCTAGATGTGGTAAAAATCTTAATGAGTTCTCTATCGGATGAAGTTAGTGGAGCTTTTATAGTTCGTAATTTTTCTCTGTGGATGGAACGGAATAACGACGATAGAATGTTAAGGTGATAGTGTGAATGACCCCTGAGGGACGTGGATCTATAGTACCTGCTTGTAGTTTGGAGAAGCACCACAATGCAGTAGCAAAATTCACATCCTTCCCCCAGTTTCCGTATTGTCTTTTATACTACATCATGTTGCAGGATCAGGCGTTATTTCCAACAAATGGTCAAAATACAGTTCTGTCGCAGTAACTCAGCGTCGCCCGTTTCTACATGGGCTGCAGAAGATGGTAGATATAGTTTCCTCTGACCCCTACTCATTTCCGACTTACATTGGAACGATCACGTGACAAAACAGCAGGGGTGGTACCGCCGTATCTGAGGGGCTACCTAAAACGAGGTGGGAATTTTTCTGTAGCAGATAGGTTCGAGAAAGGTAGCTCGTTCGGGACATGAGAGCGCCATTAATATAATTCACTAGAGGCTGTAATCATTAAAAGACTTCTCCATAGGATCCAACGCATGTATGTGCTTGAATGGGGAGGACTAGAGATCTGAATAGCTAGTGTACGTTTCGTATGACCTCAATCATCACACTGTCTACTGTTTGTGATCCTTCTCAATCAGCCACTGCCTATAGCCCACCGAATATATCACCAACACTCTGACACTGCATCGAGACAGAATGCGTTACAAATACTGGAGAAATATGTAGGGACGGTGGCGTGATGGGGTTGAAAATACTGGATTCATACCACGCACCTTAGCCAAATCACTATCAAAATTGGGTAATTTTATAATTAGTGTGTACCATCGGCGAAGTGTAACTACTGTGCTGGTACGATATTACATGCTCCAGCGATCACCGGTTTTTTTTAGCATCTGGCGGTTTGTAAGGCTATTAAACCACTCTTTCTAAGACATGGTGGTTGCACTCGCAAGAAAAACTTATGAGACATGTCCACCCTTTGTTGGTTTTCGGTCAATATTATTTCGTATTGCAACCAGTTATTGACGAAGTATTATATTTAGTAGTAGGGGGATGATAGGTTCGCCTTGAGCATCAGGCTTATAAATGGTGACTTGTGTTTGTGTTCTGACATGCACAAAGGAAATGACTATGTCCATTCGTAAGGAGGGGATAAGTTTGACGCCGAGCATTGTGATAGCAAAGAGAAGAGTATGTCAAGTCAAAAGAATCATACTGATATTTTTATTTCCAGAGCCACAGCTGTCGACAGAGTGTATTTCCTATACTTCGCTCATTGTCGAATGTCCTTCAACTGAGACCGTGATCGTAACATTTAGTTGTAAGTACACATATGAAATATATATGTGACCGATTTCTTAGGATGATGATTCTACCTGTGAATGCTTGGCGTGAAGCGCCAGTGACCTGTGCAGGGATGATTCACATTTCCCATTAACGGTGGGAGCTGTGTGAATGCAAAGGTCTGTTGGAATGCAGGAATATAGCTGAGTTAACTGTGTCGTCCTCTAGACTGCAGAACAGTGAACTTGTACTTAGTATGTGTTTGGCAGCTTTTGCGATCGCGTGGAAATTTGAGAAGATTGAATATAGATGTGTGTTTGCGCTGGACCGTTATTCTCTCCCGTGTAGTTTGTTTGGTTGCCTGCTTCTGCACACTTAGCGCCTTTATTTAGTTGAGGGAACATGGGTTGTGCTGTGTGCATCTAGCAGGTGGAAATTTTGCGCCTTTATTTGGTTGAGGGAACATCAATTGTGGTTTGTGCATCCAGCAGGTGAAAGACGCATTTGCTGGTTCTCTTGACATGAGATACACCTTAGTTGACTTTTTAAATTATAGGGATGATTTGGAATCTGTTACATCACTGACATCGATATTTACGTGTGGAAAAATCATTTTCCTCTATTTGTTTGGCGTTCTCATGTAAAGGTCTTCACAAACAGGACAAGTTTCTAGTTACTCAGTGGTCTAGAGCACGCTCCATCTAGCTAAAGTTCGGGTTTGTAGAGAAATAATTTCCAGTCTATATCTAGGGAATTATGTTGTGATAGCAATCACTAGGATGCGGTAGTGTGGTTGATATCGAGAAGTACCACGAAAATGGTATAATATTATGGCAAACTGCGCAAAAATACATGTGTTCTTGTAATCCCGAAGTCTGGAGATGGGTGTAGAAAAGCGATCAAGCAAGCAGGCCCGGACCAGAAACAGTAACGTGTTGGTGCCGAGGGGAAACGAGCCTGAATTTGTAGAACAGTTCTGAGAGTAACTTCGGTCTGCTGAGGGTCCTCTGGTCACCTGTTGGGGTGGATGACCTCACAGGGAAATATCTAGTGCTGTGAGGGGTATATACAGTGCTGTCTGTATTCGCTGTATAAGCACGAATGATGTAAAGGGGATGATTTTGTATGGCACAGGATTATAAATGTACGTTTACTGCATCGATACGCTACGTGGTGATATGTTTCTGGGTTGGAGATCGGTTTTACGCTCTAATATTCAAGCTCCTCTACTCAGTGGGAGAGCAGTGGAATTGAGTAAGAGTCTTTCCATATTTGATGATATGTTGGGGCACTTTGCAGGGTTTCATTGTCGGTGCAATATGGCTGTGTAAAAAAGTTTTTTTTGCCATCGAAAGTCTCGTCTGCAGAAAGAAAGATAAGGCGGACGGTGTTTCCACACTGGCTGCATCAGTAATTGGGAGGGTAAATTCGATAAGAGCCAGTTATAATGCTCAATTCATTCACACGACATCCTTTATGCCGGGATGTTGGAGTCTCTACATAGCGGTGGGAACGTTTGAATATATTGAAAGCATTAAGGGTAACACGTGATGGACTTGGTGCCACGTTAGGACCGCGAGGAAGAATGCATTCAAGGTTATTGTGAGCTATTTTTGTAAATAGGTTCTGTAAGGGCAAGAATTTCCATGCATACAAGCTGAGACATCAAGAAAGAGAGTGTTAACTATTTCTGGGAACTATACAATTTCCGAGAGCACGAATTGGTTCTTATTTTACATAGCTATGTGACATCAGTATAAGATTGAGAACCTTGTTAGATGCACTTGGGATGGTTAGTAGCTGTGCCCAGCAATTCGTCAGAATGCGCATCACACATGTCGTGAGCGGGGCAACTATTTTTCAAGAGCATGGTATGTGACGTCAGTAGGCACGTCACACACACATGTTGCGAGCACTGGAGCAGTTATTTGTAGCGTTTGTGAGAGTGAGTCGCCCTGCAAATATGTCTTCGCTGGACCACAGGTAGACAGAGGGATGACGTCGGCAGCGGCGAACATATGCATGCACGGTCCTTATGATGACATGCTAGTTATTTAGATAAACATGTGACATCAAAAGTCGTAGATCTTTCACATGCCTTTGACAGCGGCCTGAGGGTGATGGCTCGCGCTTGCGTGCATCCGACGCTGGCCCGCGGGATGTAGCTGCCTCATGCTTGCAGCCACATGTGTGTGGTTTGACAGCTGCCAGTACATCTCAACTTCTGGGAGTGCGTGTGGTAGTGTCCAGTGTGGTCCAGTGGACAGGGGACGGCGGGCGGTGTCTGTGCATATTATTTGTCTGTCTGTTGCATTATTTTGCGAGCAGGTCTGTAGGCTGTGGTACGCATTATTTGGACAGTTTACGAGAAGATTTCGTTTCTGCACATCAGTGTACTGCATTATTTAGGAGGTGTTTGCATGTCTGTACTGAAATTATTTCGGTAATTTAGGAGTTGTTTGCGTGTCTGCAGAGCGTTATTTAGGAATAGTTTACAGGTCTGTGTATTGTGTGGCGTGACCCCAAGCTTGTCAGAGCATGTGTTTTGTATCTGTGTGATAAATATACTATCTCAAATCCATCTTTAAAAAAATTGTTCCAAAATAAATAAAGTACACTCCTTCCTCTCTCCAGCTGCCCAGTGCAGGCTGAGTCATTTCCTCTTCCAGACAGTCATCTCGGGTTATGTCACAGAACAGACAACAGCGCCCTCTGGTGACAGTATTGTCTGTACCTTGTGGCGACCACACTGTTTCACCCCCCCCCCCCCCTTTGGGTTACGTCATGGTGCAGATGAAATCACTCTTTGGTGGCAGTACTGTGTACTAGGTCCAGACCTCGTAGTGAACACACTGTCTTCCGCAAAATCCACCATCTTGAATAATGGTACTTGCATCATCAGCTGACATTATGATTGCCATCTTGAAATACGTCACGGAATGGACGACAGCGCCCCCTGGTGGGGATGCTGTGTACTAGGTCAGTTGGGCTCTGGACCTCATGGCGAACACACTGGATGATGGTGGTGCCTCAAATTGTTTAAATAAAGACTGGTGCATGATTCTGAGAGTTGAAAATTAGCAAGTCTGTTTGCATAGTCTTTTATATGGATTATTATTTTGACTATTTACGAGTTATTTGGCTCTCTGGACATAAATGTATTGCATTATTTACGAGTAGTTTGCAGGTTGGTAGGCTGTGTGGTGTGAGCACAAGCGTATCAGAGTGTGTGTTCCGTATCACTGTGATAAATATACTACCTTTCAGAATCCACCCCTAAATAAATTTTTCCAAAATAAATAAAGTACACTCCTTCCTCTCTCCAGCAGCCCAGCACAGGCTGAGTCCTCTCCCTGCCATTTCCTAGGACGAGGTGGAGGTCAGGAGACTTAGGTTAGTGGAGGGAGTCCAAGTGCCCCTTCTTTCCCTCCATTTTCTTAGGTCAGTAGAGATAGCCTGCTTAACCTATCTTCCCTCCAAAATTCAGACTTCCCGCCAATCCCTAGCAAGGGGTGACGGTCGGATGACTTAGGTTGTTGGATGTACCCCAATTGAACTATCTTCCCGTTATTTTTCTTATGTTGGTAGAGGCTGCATTATCCTGACGGAATTCGAACTTCCCACCATTTTCTGGGGGATGGGGTAAGATTAGTGGAGGTAGCCCAATTGACCTATCTTCCCAGCAAAATTAAAGCTTCCCACCAAAATCAGCCATCTTGAATGACGTCACGGCCACCATCTTGGTTGATGTCATGCACTGTTGCCAGGTCTACAAGTCTCCCTCTTGGATGACATCACCACCGACATCTTGGATACATCTGGTAACAATGCAGAATGGCTTAGAACCCCCTTGCCCCAATACTGCCACCTACCCCAATGGAATGATACCTGTATATCTCATATGCTCGATGTCAACATGCAGACGGTATTTGTTTTTCAATATATCAGAAGAGATGGACACGGTAAAATCTTATAGGAGGTTCTATTACTAGGAGTGGTATAAATGTTTTAAGTTTTGATGCAGATAGTTCTCTCAAAACTACACCGATTTTGCTCATAAAACTATTATAAATCGGCTTTATGTATTCTCGTGGAATCATGACTGTTTTTACTACTATCGTCACGATTGCATGTTAAAAATAGTTCTTACCGCAATTCCTGTGTTATTTCATTCTTCATAACCTATAATTACAAACACCATTTGAATTATAGCTTATTGTGAAACATAGGAATGATAGTGTTTCTCCCGACATGTGAGTAGATTGCATGAAACAGGCTGTGATGATCAAACTGCTTACAAAACTAGAACCAAAGAATCTGCTGCTATTGCGAATGATTATCTTCTGGCTGACAGAACCTTTACAGGCAGGTTGGTAGAGGGGAGCTATGGTGCAAAAATGTCAAATGTAAGCACACAGACGGTATTTGTTTTCGATGTTTATAGGAGGTTCTATTACAAGACAGGCTTTAACAATGTGTTTCGTAAACGCCAGCGTGATATAGCATCGGACTGGTAAAACAGGACCTGTGAAGTGTATGAAAGAGCAACGTCGTCTTGAATTATAGCTTGTTATTGTCAAATGGAAAATGATTGTGTTTTTTTCCGACATGTGAGCAAATGGCGTGAAAGGCTGCATTCTGTAATGTTATTTTACGTGTCTGTAATGTTTGTAATGTACAAATGCATGAGAGTTTATTTACAACCACTGATTTAAACGCGAGACACGTTCTCATGACGTGTAACTTGCCCTTTAAGCCGAAACAAATTGTTTAACATAGATGTTTTTTCTTGAGAGTTTAAATTCTCACTTTTTTTACCTTTATGATGGTTTTGAAATAATGAGGACAGTCTGCAGTGATCAGTAGTTTTCGCAGCAAGATAGCGGAAGATTATTTTTCCCGATGTTACGCAGGGGTGTGTAGTTCAAACTGTGTAGTTTGGTCATCTGTAATCGGCGGCGCTACTGTAGTTTTTCTTTTCACTTCGTTGTATGTCGCAAAATAATGGGAGGCCTGGGGAGAGTGAGATGCGAATTGTATCCTGCAGTCAAACGTAAAAACTATACCGATTTTGTCGGTATCAATAGCACTGACTACCCAGCCCCTTGCTCATCGGGGACGCATTTTACTGAAGACTGCCACCAGATCGGTGGGATGGAGGTGTGCCGCAGTTGACCAATGAATCTGTGCCCAGATATGGCGGGGGAACTCTTCAGTTTCGATTTGAAAGCTCGTGGATCACTGCTAAGATTTTTGAATTCTTCTGGTAGCTTACTGAAAATGGATGCAACAGTATATTGCACACCGTTCTGCACAAGAGTCTAGGAAGTGCGATCCAAATGCAGACTGGATTTCTCCCTAGTATTAACTGAGTTAAAGTTGCTAATTCTTGGGAATAAGCTGATATTGTTAACAAGAAACGACACTAAAGAATGTATGTATTGAGAGTCCAATGTTAGAATACCCAGACTAATGAACAGGGGTCAACAAGACGTTCGCGATATTGCACCACTTATTGCCCGAATCACCCGTTTTTGAGCCGAAAGTATCCTTTGAGAACGGGAAGAGTTACCCGAAAATATAATACCATACGTCACTAACGACTGTAAATAAGCAAAATAGACTACTTTCCGTGTTGGACTATGACTTGCCTCAGATACCGTTCGAATAGCAAGATAAGTCTTTGAACGAGATCCTAAATGTAGGTTTTCCACAACAGTTTACTATCTATCTGAACACTAGAAATTTGAACAGTTCAGTTTCACTAATCGTATACCCATTCTGTGAAATTAAAACTTCGGGTTTTCTTTAATTGTGTGTTATAAACTGTGCAAACTGAGTCTTTCTGTGGTTTAGCGTTAGTTGCCATAATTTCTGCCTGAAACATGGGGATATTTCTCTTAAACTGACTAAAAATGGACGTAATAATGGGAAGGAGAAGGTTCATAGTCACGCCTCCCTCATTTTATGAAGAACCATTCATCTGAATATTTTTCTTGGAATGAACACTTCCCCTTCGGCATTTTGAGTTTACTTGAACAATCAAATACCTTAATAACAAATTAACCGCGCTACGATTCTGAGAGACAGAGAATCACTTTGCTGCAAAGCTTAAACTAAGTGAGAGTCCAATGTTAGAATACCCAGACTAATGAACAGGGGTCAACAAGACGTTCGCGATATTGCACCACTTATTGCCCGAATCACCCGTTTTTGAGCCGAAAGTATCCTTTGAGAACGGGAAGAGTTACCCGAAAATATAATACCATACGTCACTAACGACTGTAAATAAGCAAAATAGACTACTTTCCGTGTTGGACTATGACTTGCCTCAGATACCGTTCGAATAGCAAGATAAGTCTTTGAACGAGATCCTAAATGTAGGTTTTCCACAACAGTTTACTATCTATCTGAACACTAGAAATTTGAACAGTTCAGTTTCACTAATCGTATACCCATTCTGTGAAATTAAAACTTCGGGTTTTCTTTAATTGTGTGTTATAAACTGTGCAAACTGAGTCTTTCTGTGGTTTAGCGTTAGTTGCCATAATTTCTGCCTGAAACATGGGGATATTTCTCTTAAACTGACTAAAAATGGACGTAATAATGGGAAGGAGAAGGTTCACAGTCACGCCTCCCTCATTTTATGAAGAACCATTCATCTGAATATTTTTCTTGGAATGAACACTTCCCCTTCGGCATTTTGAGTTTACTTGAACAATCAAATACCTTAATAACAAATTAACCGCGCTACGATTCTGAGAGACAGAGAATCACTTTGCTGCAAAGCTTAAACTAAGTGAGATAAGGGACGTTGATGGTGGTCCATCAATGTGGCATCGCGCATTCAAGTCATAGTGCTTAACGAAGGGCTCATACTTTGAAACGAGTTTATCTCTTTTAAACACGTCAGGTAGCAAATAAAATCTGTACGATATATATCACATAGTATGGTACAAGTTGTGTAGGGAACATGTAGTGATCACAAACGTTCATGTGGCGACTATTCATAACCAGCTTCATATAAATATCCGAGAGCACATTACATACATTTCCTGATTTCAACCACTCAGACACGTTGTAAGTAGTAATATTCTCTTTTCCCAGCCTAAAGACTAACTGTCGTAACATATTGAGGAATTAAGAGCTGTACAATATTTTTTCTAGCGTATGGCTACAGCTCTTTTCTATAACAAGCAGAGCTGTGCAGTCGCTATCCCCCTTTAATAGCGATAACTAAAACATGACCATACTTTGCACAATACACTCACTACTACTCCTCAAATTCACTATTACAATTATGGCATTAACTTATTCATAGACATTCTGCACACATTTGAAGTTGAATAAATGAATGACGATAGACTGGTAGTGATTATTCAGTAACATACAGCTGGTTGTCTGAAAGGTACAAACAGAAGTCCATTGTACGCTTGGAATAAAGTATTCTTTGCATTGAAGCCTGTAGGAGGTTTCTGTATAACATGGCATTGCTTTTTGAAGATTCAGCTTCTGCACGCAGTTATAGAATCTAAACAGGTCTCTATCATTAAGTCGTCGTTCCTCGCACATGTAACAAACAAAATCTTTGTACGACGCTCTAACAGACTCGTTAGTTTTTTTGTAACAAACTCAATTTTGCCAGCTGCGACAGATCCGTCTCGTGGTGATCCCCCTCCTGCTCCAAAGCTTTAAACTGGTACAGTGCTTAGCAATAGGAACTTCAAAGTTTGCTTGGACTAGAACAGTTTTGTGGTGTCTCCACGCATTTGCTTGGACCCTGAAAATTAACTCCGAATGGACATACTCTAGTCTACATTGCACTCTCAATGATTTCTTAGTCAGGAGAAATTAGTATGATCTTGATGGTGGTAGTTAGGTTTATGGTAGCTATGCATGTAATGCACTGACATAAACCCCGAATTGGCAGTCTGAATATGTATATAGATTTACAAATATCAAAAATACAGAAGGGTTTCGTGGAAGTGGTGAAAGAGATAAAATAAAAAAAGATGCTAGGGCTTTATTAAACTGTAGTTATATCCTTTACTCATCGACAAATATGTCATGGCAGAAGGCTGTTTTGCTACTGGACAGTGTGAAAATAACGCCCAGACGTTTTTGCGAAGTAATCAGACTACTAATCAACTAAAAAAATTACTTATATCTAGTCATAGGGGAAGGATTGATTTGACGTGGTGAATTGTGACTTCAATGCACTGAGTACTATATCAGAAAGTTAGAGGCGATACATTCATTTCGTAAGCAGCTGCACAATATAGCAATGCAAGGGTACAACTCGATCTGCTATGGTGTACAAACAGGACGGGTAATACGGCTGTAATGAAATGGATTCACAGAATGCCTCCTCATCGGGAGTAGTAGGACAACCTTTGTATGGCCCCAATCTACATTGTTGCCAAATTTATTCAAAATGGCGGGTCAAAGATGGCGACGATAGATATGGCAATGTCACAATGGCGTCATGATGAGAAGTTCAAATTATGGGGGGAAAATAGGTCAATTGGGCTACCCTCACTAACCTAACTTCCTCCCCTCCCCCCTCCCCAAGAAAATGGCGGGAAGTTGAAATTTTGCCAGAAAAAGGGCACTTGGGTTACCTCCATTAACCTGAGAAAATGGTGTGAGAAAAGGTAGCTTGGGCTACCTCCACTAACCTAAGTCATCCAACCGCTACCTCTTCCTTGGAATTGGTGGGAAAAGGACTCAGCCTGTATCAACTTACTGGGGAGAGGAAGGAGTGTACTTTATTTATTTTCAGTGTTTATTTAAACAATTTGAGTTGTCATAAGAAGTAGTTCCATCCGGTGTGTTCACCATGAGGTGTGGAGTCCAACCGACCTATTACACAGTACTGCCACCAGGGGGCGTCGTCGCCTCATGGGGGTCTGGGGGAAACTTGTGGGAAATGGACTCAGCCTGTGCTGGGGTGCTGGAGAGAGGAGGGACTGTACTTTATTTATTTTGGAAGAATTTATTTAGGGATGGATTTCACATAGATTATTTATTACAGTGATACAAACCACTGACTCTGACACGCTTGGGGTCACAGTACACAGCCTACAGATCTGCAGACTACTCGTAAATCACCGAAATAATGCACTGCACTGATGTACAGACACACAAACAACACGTAAATTGTCAAAATATTGCATGTAAAAGGCTCTGCAGATATGCTCACAACGCTTAAACAGCTGAAAACAATGCAGTGCACAAACACTCAGTACACATGAAAAAAGGCTTTCGAACTATTGTCAACCATGACGTATCAGTGAGCTGTTCCCTCCAAAGGTTCCAACGTGTGCACGTGCCGACACCTTCTACAGCCAATACGTTAAAGTCATATCCATTTTCGGGTATACAGTTAGAATTTTTCAAGTTTTATACTGACGTCACATCATTTCTAAATTAAGAGATTCATGGAAAAATGATACGACTTTGTTTAGTGACAGTGTAAAAAGTGAGATTAGTAAAGTAAAACAAGAATGTAATAAGGCTGTTGTAACAGTAAAAAATCAATTGACAACTCAGATTAAGCAAGTTATTGATGACAGCAAACAGTTTGAGGAACAAGTAAATACAGATTTAAATAAAATCCAGGAACAAGTAAACAGTGTGGGGAAACAATGTGAGAATAGTCACATTATAATGGAAAATCAGATCAAGGAAGGAAAGGATACGTGTGCGAAATTAGGTGTGCAAGTGGGTGCTAAATTTACTAACCTGGAAACTAACATAAATTAGCTGTAGATGAACAACTGTGTATACGTGATGGTAGACTGAAAAAGAGTAGAACAAAGTGTTACTAACAATAGTGGATACGTAATATCTAATGGTGTCGTAGAATCTTCAGAAATTGCATATGCAACACATCGGCAGTTTTTGCGATTCGATCCAAGTAAAAATGTACATCCTAAAGAATTTTTGGGTGATTTTATGGACGTCTTGCCCAAATCATGGAATGATAAACAAAAAATTGGTTTCATTACATCAAATTTGATGGGGGAAGCTAGAGTTTGGGGAAATTGGGCAGTAGATAAAGATGACAAGATAGAGGATTTTAAACAGGCATTTTTTGAAGTATATTGGGGCAAACGAAAACTGATGGAAGTTTTAACAAATTCTGGTCAGACGAAAAATATGATCCGATAAAAAAGAGACCATTAAGAGGTTTGTGCAAAACTTTGTCATATTTCAGCTCTAAAGTGGAGACAGAACAGATCATTATGGGGATAGAGAATAAGATGCCTTTGTACTGGCGTAATAAAACAATCTCGGCACCTAGGGATGATACTGATAAATTTATTTATTATCTTGAGAGGGTAGAAAATATTTTAAAAGAGGAGGAGAATGCTAGAAGCGATTATAGGCCTCCTGTTAGGCAAAATGAAAACACAGCTGAGTTACATATAGAATAGGCGTGCAAAGATCTAGTAATTACAGAGGCAGATACCGAAGGCCTGTTGGAAGTAGATATAATAACAGAGACCAAAACACTGAATATAGACAGCAGCAATCCGCTGAGAAGGAGGAGTGCCGCAAACCGCCAGCCGAAAGGAGTATCAGTGGCAATGACCGCGTAGCAGAGGAGGAAAACTAATGGCAGTCTGTAATGGTGCTGGCGTTTGCAGGCTGCGGCAGCATAGCTTAAATCCGCTAGCAAAACCTTTTGTATGGCAACCACCAGCTGAACATCTTGGGGGTGATATTGTAGAAACAAATATTACAGAGAAGAGGGACACTGTAAAAAATTGTGTTTTTCAAGAAAGTTTAGTAGATTTTTGGGAAAGAAATGGTCAAAACAGCGAATCCAGGAACCACGTTAATGAGGAACAGTTATTAGAAAATAACGATTCAGAACAGGATATTAGAGTGAGTGAGCACTGCAATGCCGATGACCTCATGAACCACTCCTGTTCTGTCTAGGAATTTCTTAAAAAATTAAGCTGATTTCTGTGTTACGTTGATGACTGCGTTTACATAAATTTATGGCTTGTCTTTTTTGGGTTCATAAACATTTTATTTTATCTGTTATTACTTTTATGTTGTAATCTCATGTACTGACACTTTCCATGTCCTTGGGGATTGGCTCCTCAATTTGGTCCTACGAAACTAGACGTGTAAAATAAAATATAAAATAAAATGTGTAATCTGTGTTATGATATTTTTACAAATGTGGAAGAGCAGATATTAAGGATCCTTTAGCTGACGTAAAGTACAAACCAAACGTGCACTCTGAAAGTGCCTAAAGAAATGGACAGTTGCTTTGTTTCAAATTCATTCAAACAGGGTCAGTTAGTAACAACAGCAAAATTAGCAGTGTGCTGTCATACTATTAAACATCATCATGTCTTTGAAAACAGCGAAGTGTACTTTCCCATTAAACTCCGAACTTTCTAATGTTTCCGAAGACACAAAAAAATTTGAAGTTGGGCATAACAAAATCAACAGCAATTGTGTAATAACTGTTAGCATCCGACACTATCAAACAAATACACAGTGATCATTCAAAATTCTGTTATTTTTGGTATAGCTGCAGCTGTTCACAATTAAAAGCGGCATTTCCTCCAGTCTTACACTTTTTAAGCTTAAAAGAAGTATCCCGCTCTGTCCCGATTTTTCCTTACCAAATTACGTCCATTTTTATTCAATTTGAGAGTTATGTCCCGGTCCGTCAGACAGAAATTATGGCAACCCTAGACATATAGAAAACTGAACGAAGAGTTATCACGAAATGGGGGTGAACATTACTTACAATTAACCCTACGTTCAGTTTTATGGAATAGCAAAATCCCCACAACCAGCAGGACACATGCAGTGCTTGCAGACCGGCACAGAATTTCCAGCGTGCTCAGACCAGCACCGTTCTGTCCAGCGCTCTCCGACCAGCATTCATCTGCAGGTGGGCTAGAATGCTACGTTCCTATTGGCTCCCAGGGGTAAGTGGTGGGTGGAGGGGCAGGGTATATAAAAGCCACTCCACTCCCAGTCGCCCTCATTCTGTCGTCAACCACCATAGTGTGAGGTAGATTGTCTTGCTCTCGGTCGTGTGCGTTAATCGTCAGTTTGCTCCTTTTTTACGTGCATGTTACCAGTTTAGGCGAAAAATAAAGCGTTCAGCTGCATCAAGCATCATCGGTAGTGACAGTGGCGGCAAACGACAGAGACAGTGAGAGCAGGATGGGGAATTACCTGGTAAGTACAGATTCAAATCGGTAACGGTAACTTTTTCTTCCATTAAGAATTTCGAGATACTGAATAAATTTCTCCTTACTGTTTCAGTGCATATCCACCAACACTAAATGGTGGGTGAAATGAATGCTGTGGTGCAACAGCAGAGACAAGGGGATGGACTCTCCCCAATTCTATTCAACATCACTTTGGAAAAGATTATGAGGGAGACATTGGAGGAATACACACAACCAAAAGTAAAGGGAATTTGTTTTGGAGGAGCAGTTACAGGCCTTACGGTACATGCACTAGCTTTTGCAGATGATATTGCTCTCCCAACCACAAATATAACAGATGCAATTAAACAAGTAGAAATCTTAGCAGAGCATGCAGCTAAATTTGGTTTACAGACATCACAAGTTAAAAACTAAATTCATGTCTAGCAAATATAAGGAAATCACAGAATTGCACACAATTATAGGATGTATCGAAAGGATCAAACACTTTAAATATTTTGGAGAAACAATAATGGATACTGGCATAGAAAAAGAAGCTGTCAACCTTCGAGTAGCTAAACTTAGGAGGGCACACATCTTAACACAGAAGCTGTACAACAAAAAATACCTACACTACACTACAATACAGTGACGAGAACAGGAGTTCAATATGCAGCAGAAACACTCTCCCTCAAGAACAAAGGACTAATAGATGAGCTCGAGAAGAAGGAAAGAGTAATTCTGAGGAAGATTCTTGGAGGACACAAAAAAATTGGTGAAAAATGGGTAATGATGAGGAATGAGAAGATCTACCAATTTATTAAACTAGTCACAACGGAAATGAGAAAGAGAAGGCTGATGTTCTTTGGTCATCTGGTGAGAATGGATGATGGCAGATTAACGAAGAAAATCTTCAACATAATTCAACAGAGGAAAACACCCAACTCTTGGTTGCAAGGAATAAAGAAAGACCTCAGTGAACTTGGACTTACGGAAGTGGACGCAATGAATAGGGAAAAATACAGAAATAACTGAATTCGAGGTTTTTCAGGAGGCTTCAAAATCAAAGACCAACAGGAAACTAACAGCTGAATATCTGGAAAAAAAATGGCAGCAGCCCGAGAGAAGAGAAACAAAAAGTGAACATGAAATAAAATTTGTAATGCAGTCCTTAGTTGGCCAATTCGTGTAAATAAATAAATAAATAATCCCCCTGCAAGTGCATCCTCATAGGCTAGCGCAGAACTGAGCAACAGCTTATAATTTTGTGTGCCGTCATATAATAATACCCCCAGCTATATTTGTTAGTTTTTATTTTTATTTATTTACGACCGGTTTTGGTGGTACAATTCTCCATTTTCTTTCTTATATACATATGTCAAGGGGTATCTCCCAATATCGTGTCGGACCATTTTTGGCTTCTGTAGCGCAGCAACTCGATGTCGCATAGACTCAACAAGTAGTTGGAAGTTCTCTGCTGAAATACTGACCTACGCTGCCTCTATAGCCAATAAGGGTGGGACAAATTTCATGTTGGGCAACATGTGCGACCAAATAATTCGCTCGAATTGTCCAGAATGTAATTCAAAAATATCGAACAGTTGCTGCCCAGTGACATGGGGCATTGTCATCCATAAAAATTCCATCATTGTTTGGGTGCAAGTAGTCCAGTCAATGATCAGTTGGATCCAGTCCATTCCAAGAAGACACAGTCCTTACCATTATGAAGCCACCACCAGTTTGTGCAGTGCCTTGTTGACAACTTGGGGTTTCATTGGGTCTGTGCCACATGTGAACCCTACAATCACCTCTCACCACCTGAAATCGAGACTCACCTGACCAGACCACGGTTTTCCAGTCGTCTAGGTTCCACGTGATATTGTCACGAGCCCAGGAGAGGTGCTGCAGGCGATGTTGTGCTGTTACCAAAGACACTCACGCCAAATTTCGCCGCACTGTCCTAACGGATACATTCGTTGATTTTCATGCATTGTTGATTGTATGTTAGCACTGACAACTCTACACAAACTCCACGGCTCTCGGTCGTTAAGTGAAGGCCATTGGCCACTGTATTGTTCACGGTGAGAGGGTGCGGTAATGCCTGATATGTGGTACTCTCGGCACACTCTTGACACTGTGGATTGCAGAATATTGAATTCCCTAACGCTTTCCAAAATGGACTGTCCCATGCATCTAGCTCCAACAACCAGTGCACATTCAAAGTGGGATTGGCAGTGAACTGTGTCAAAATCGGTACAAAACGCGATCTGTTATGAATTTTATATGTTTTTCACAATTCTTTGCTTTCTACCAAATTTCACAAGTAAACTCCGGCCAAGCCACCTGGGAAGATCCACAGCTGCGGGCAACAACAAATTTTCTGGATTTTTTTTCCCTAAGGGACCACTTCAAATTTCCCCGCAAAATTTCCTGTTGGAGCGAACAGAGACTCCTGCTTTTGTAAACACCCCTGGAGACACGCGTGCTTGAGGGGTTAGCAGCCACCGCTGACACGTGGCTGAGCGGATTACAGGGCTTCCCAGCCCTTTCCTTTCATAGCACCCGGCTGCAGCTCCCTCCGGCCGCTGGCCGAGCGCTGTCCCCGGGGCCTCGCATAAAATGCATTCACACAGAATCAGATAGTTACAAAATCGCTTAATTCTCCCTGTATTACATAGCCAGCGTGCCGATGCGTTTCCACAGACATTTCATACACCGTAATCGAGAATATTACTCAAACAAACAACAAGTAATCATCTTCAAAGTGATTGCTCCGCCGTCAATCGTTTTTATTGATCTAAAGTGCTTGCAAAGTAATTATAATCACGTTACATGGTCTCATGTAAGGGGCAAGACTGTTGCCACCTGACATAGCCCCCTCCTTCAAGACGATTTTGGAGTACAGACACATTTTGTGTCTTCTCCTGTATTACAAAATTAGTATGATGATCATTTTAACGACTCTAAACCGTTTCGAGAGTATTACTCACGGACAATTAACTGCCACTGCCCTTTCTGAATCATTCTTCCACTCATCCCTGGCATAATGCCTTCGATGATGGAATTTACATTTACTGACGTGATCATTAATCTTTCTTGTTGATTATTTTGATTTCTCTGCCAATTATGGACAATTCAGGGCCAGGTAAGAGAAAATGCAAAATAGAAGGACTCACGTCGCAAATCAAATCTACATAGGTATGTACTTTTGTGCTTTTCATCCGAATGGCAACCATTAGATATTACGTATCCACTATTGTTAGTAACACTTTGTTCTACTCTTTTCAGTCTACCATCACGTATACACAGTTGTTCATCTACAGCTAATTTATGTTAGTTTCCAGGTTAGTAAATTTAGCACCCACTTGCACACCAAATTTCGCACACGTATCCTTTCCTTCCTTGATCTGATTTTCCATTATAATGTGACTATTCTCACATTGTTTCCCCACATTGTTTACTTGTTCCTGGATTTTATTAAAATCTGTATTTACTTGTTCCTCAAACTGTTTGCTGTCATCAATAACTTGCTTAATCTGAGTTGTCAATTGATTTTTTACTGTTACAACAGCCTTATTACATTCTTGTTTTACTTTACTAATCTCACTTTTTACACTGTCACTAGACAAAGTCGTATCATTTTTCCATGAATCTCTTAATTTAGAAATGTTGTTTTCCATCCTGGATTCCCTTTCTACTGACAAGTTAGTAAACCCTTGATTAACTTCAGAATGCAACCCATTCATTTTAGTGTTCATTTCGGAACCCAATCCATTAACTTCAGTGTCAATATCAGAACTCATTTCCTTCATATGTTTCAAAATATTCGCTAACATTTCTGAAACACTATCTTTCTGTTCACAAGCAATTGACAATGGTTCCTGCTTTATTTCTGCAACAGTAACAGGTATAATCTTGACATCAGTTTCCACCGTGTTTTGTTCATTGTCGGTCCCATAATTAGCATACATTGAATCTGGCAAGCCATTATCATTTGCTTGTGATGCATCAAAACTAAATTCACCAGCCCCTGCATCATCTGCATATATCACTTTACTCAAATTCACCCCCACATTCTCTTCTACTGTAGCATGGTTATTATTTTTCGCCATGTTCACAAGTTTCTTTACACACACACACACACACACACACACACACACACACACACACACACCAAACGAAGTGGATTACAACTTAGCTTTTCTCGATCGTCGTCAGCTCGGCGAGATGTTAACAGCGAGTCCGTTCGCCAAGCTCTGCCCCCGCAGGTGTAGTTTCTGGGTCCACACTCCGTCCACTGCTGCCAACTGCCGCAGACTCCCAGCTGCTGTTGCTCGTTGTCGTGCGATGTTCAGCTTTTGCTAAGGTCGTCAGCTGCCTTCTACACCGGTTGTTCTAGTCGCCAAATCTTCCACTTCGCTATTGCCGTCCTTTCTGCAGAATCTTTCCCTTGATCACAATGGCTCCTCTGTCTTTCTATCTAAGTCTATTTATGCACGTGTGGGTCTTTCTTTTATCGGGTTAGCTACACTGCTGCTTTTAAAGTTCGCTCTCACTTGAACTTCACATTTCCTGGACGCTAAATGCATCAATTGCGGGGGGCGGGCTCGGTCGTCTTCGGTCTCTCTCTGAATTATCGGAAGTCCACCTACCTCGATATTCCTTCCTACCCACATCCCTTCACTCTGTAGTACCAGATACATGCTAGGCAGTGTAAAGCAGCGTGGATAAAACCACTATCTTATACCTACCAAACAGAGGCAGCGTAACTCCAGTTGAAAGTCAGTTACTGAAAGATCATATTTAAAAAATTTGGCGTTCGGAGGATGCAGTCTACTTGCAGAAAGCATTTAAAATTTAGATTGAATCAGCTTTTTATTCATATGGAGACACGTGAAATGGGTATCAAGTCCGTATTTAGTATGGTAAACTTTTTTCTTCAAAATTCACTGTCTGTACAACACATTTTCACTAGAAAAGCAGCCAGAATGTTTGCAAGTCCCACCCGACTTTTTTATTTTTATTTTTATTTATTTATTTTTTTTTTTTTTTTACTGAAGATCCATTCAAAACTCAAATATCTGTCCCTATACAACTTGAAATAAACAAACATTTTATAACACAAGTGTAAATCAGTCAGAGTCACTGTGATGACATTGTCATCCTTTTACCATTAAAGTGAGGCAAATAGCCAGTATTACAATTTGTAAACACATTATGTGTCACTGTTGTTGGACATTTATTTGTTTGTGGCGTAAGTGTCTTAACTATACAATCCTAGCAATGTCTGCCCAAGTCCAGTGCTTGGCTGGTGTACAATCGTGTAAATCCACATAAGAGCAAAATTGGCCAAATTCTATCTATGTTTATGTAATATGGAACGACCACTTAAGTGCCATTGTTTGTATACATTACATAGACATTCGAAACATGAGAATGTTGATCACATATGCGCAAGTGAAATGGAATGACAAGTAAAATATCATACTTAAGACATAATACCTAACTTCAAAAATGTAAATAAAATAAAAAATGACATTTGACAGGACACAGATCATGAAAATTGACAGATTGTCTCAGACTCTCCGGGGTTTTGCATCAAGTTTACGAGGGATAACTTCACCGCATTAGCGTCTGTTTGTTTGTAGCGACACACTTACACACTCACATGTTAGTAATGTGGCAGGAACGGAATGAACAGAGAAACTGGTGAGCACAAATAGGAGTACATGAGAGCCCAGTGAGACCAACAATAAGGTAGCTAGGTGTCGCCTTCGTGTAGTGAGGTACTTTCCTCATCTGCAGAGACCTGATGCAGACAGGCAGCAAGACGGAACTCCTTCTTTGGCTAGTGGTGGGTAGGGAGGATATACCATAAGACGTAAGCTGTTGCCTGGCTCAGGTCCTTAGTGAAGGTGCTGTAAGACACAGAGGTTTTGCAGTAATGTCGCACCACCAGACAATAAGAAGGTAC
This sequence comes from Schistocerca americana, assembly GCF_021461395.2. Classification (NCBI taxonomy): domain Eukaryota; kingdom Metazoa; phylum Arthropoda; class Insecta; order Orthoptera; family Acrididae; genus Schistocerca; species Schistocerca americana. Next base: position 1,011,424,105 of record NC_060130.1, read on the forward strand.
TGATGATGCTTCTCCGAGCTAGCTTCCCATCCGGCGCGTGCATACGCGGACCAGTCGTATCCCCAGCTGCACGTCACAGACCTCTGTGTCACATCTTTCAGTAAGTGGCAGGTGTACCACTGGCTCCGTCGTTTCGGCAGTTGGTCTGCATTCCATCCGCCAGCTGTTCTCTCGTCTCCTGATTGCCACGTTCCTCGTTCACGTGCCATCCGAAGTGTGGTGCACCAATTTCCGTGTCGCCTCATTTCCCCCTTCTGAATTATCTGCTGAACACACTAACACAATTACATTACATAAGGAACACTTATTTCTCTACAACATGGGATGACCACAAATTCCAAATTGGTCATATGCAAAAATTTTACATAAATTAATTATTTTTCAATGTACCTAAATACTAAATGACATTTACATCAAACGTATACACGGAAAAACCTCTTACACCCATCCTTAATATAACATTAGAAGAAAACGAAACCTCCTAATAATAAGAAATCGTATCCTAATGTCAATTTTTTTAACAAACATAAGAGTGGAAAGGGAATCTCTGGATTCAGGGGATTGGGGTTGCATCACCTTTTTAACTACAACAGAGAGATGGCCATCTCTTCAAAACTACGTAAATTTTTAGAAAAATGCCTTATACCACCCGGTATTAGCCAATGCATTCCGTAGTCTTACGTCGGGTCCGATGTCCCTGCGAATCAGGCAGACACAAGCAATGTTTCCTAATTTTTTATCTCACCCAATGCGATCCGGGATTGTTCGGCATTGTGTTACTCCTTTTGAATTTCCTTTCTCTTCTCCTGATAGCCCTGGCACACATATTGTGATGTTTCTATCTATTGACAGGAATTTCATTAGTATAATCCAACAATAAAGAAACAAAAACACAACCCACTGCTCACACACGCAGTTGTCCAGAAAACTTAAATTTCTCGACCAGTATTCTTAAACACTGTTATTAATGTCCGCTTCTTCTGTGACTTCAGCACGCTATTTTCACAGAACTATGTGTACTAAGGTGCGCTACGTACGCCAGTGTGCATAGCTGGCCACCTCAAAACCACTTGTACACTTTGGCAAAAGTAAATGCAATGGTGCGCCCTCACAATGGCATGTGGGACAGGCCACATTAAATTTTTGCTGTCTCCTCTGACGGAGATATGAATTATGTGATCTCTTTTATGCCTTTCAACAGAGACCTATCTACTGGTACAGCTGCCTCAGAGCGTATATTTACCTCTCAACTAAACAGTGTATGTCAGGAATACTTGTCGATTACTTATTTTTCATAGCTTGTGCTCTTAAGCCCTATCACCCGGGTTTTAACAACCATATGGACATTTAACATTGCATACAGTAGACAAAACAAGACAGATAAAACTTAATCTACTTAATCTAAATATCTTATTCTAATTCTAAATTAACTATTTACAATTATTTACATGTTGTCCGGGTTATTCCAAGAATGGTTTGATGTGGGAAATGGGATGCACCCCAAGTGACTTCCCCGTTTTTACGGACTCGACCTCCAGCGCGTTTGTGTGTGCTACTCTTCGCTCTATGCCACAAAGAACTTGTTTTTTCTGCTTGTTGGACAAATGGTGCGTCTTAACCACTACCTTCTCTCCAACCACAAATTGGCGTAAACGCGTCCCCTTATCTGCACGTGCTTTTCGCCTTTCCCCTGCAAGACAAATGTTGCACAGAGACTCTCGATGTTGCCGACGTGTCCCCGGAGGGAACTCGACCAGAGTACAGTGATGGGAGCCAATAACATGGTACTGTGGGGTAGCTCGTTCATAACATCCTGGAAGTCTTTTAGGAAGACGTCCCAGTTGGCACGCTTCTTGCTACAGTACAGCCAACACAGGTTCCTCAGATCTTTCATCGTCCTTTCAGATGGGTTTGAGCTGGGGTGGAAGCGAAATATGAACACTGGCTTAATCCTGTGCCTTTCCAGCGTCCTCTTGCACATCAGCAACTTGTATTGGGGCCCGTTATCCGATAGGATACAGTCCACAGCTCCTACCTGCGTGAGGAAATCCCTCCACTCACTGTTCTCCCGGTCGCTCTCTTTAACGGAGTCACAGTCACAAATTTGGAGGTTAACTCGAGGACCACCCTAATATATCTATACCCCCTTTGTGTGTTCGGTAAAGGTCCCATCAAGTCGGTTGCCGCAGTCTCTTGTTATTTCTGTGGTACTATAGGGTACAGTGGTGTTTGTATTGCCACTGTACTTGTCTTCGCCTTCTGGCACTTGTTACACACAGACAGAACGCTCCGTATTCTTCTCTCCATGTTGTTCAAGTGGCAGACGTTCCTTAATTTCAGGAAGCATTTCTGGGGTCTGAAATGAGCATACCTGAGGTGTGTATACCAAATGAGTTTGTTGATTAGCTCATTTGGTACACACACCACCCACAAAGAGTCACCATGGTTTCTCCAGTAAAAGAGTATCCCTTTCTGTAAAAGGTAGTGCTGCTTGATTTTGGTTTGGGTCCTGTCTTTTCACTTCTCTTTTATCCCTAGCAGCGCGAGATTTTTGTCCTGTTCGTTCTTAATGTCACGCATTGTGACGGAGATATAGTTTTCGAACGCCACTTTGCACAGGTAGAACAGAGCAAAATGTTCCTGTTCGAGTTCTTCTGCCTTTATCCCCAGAGGGGAACGGGATAGAGCGTCCGCAATGACATTCGTTGGACCTGGGACGTAGATCGTCATAAAATCATACTCCTGGAGAACAGTGACCCACCTTGCAAGTTTTCTATGAGTTAGTTTTGCCGTTAGGAGGAACTCCAGAGCTCTGTGATCTGTGTAGACCCGCGTTATCCGTCCGAACAGAAGATACTTAAACTTCTGGAATCCCCAGACCACAGCCTGAGCCTCAAGTTCGATTACCGAGTAATTCCTCTCGCTCTTCGTTAACACCCTACTGCCGAACGCAATTGTTTTGTGTACCTTCTTCCCGTTTTCTTCGTACTCCTGAAATACCATGACCCCCAGCCCAGATTTTGCGCTATCTGTGGCCATACAGAAATCCTGTGACAAATCAGCATGTGACAATATCGGCGATTTCGCGACAGCTGACTTCAGAACATTGAATTCTCTATCTGCCTCTTCGTCCCATACCCAGGGCGTATTATTTCCAGTCAACCGACAAAGTCGCGGGGTCGCCAATGCCGATACGGATATAAATTTTTTGTAAAAATTGATCACGCCAAGATATCCTCTTAATTGTTTTCTGGTCATCGGCGTGGCAAAATCTGCAACTGCGGTCATCTGCTCTGGATCGGGTGTGATTCCCTCTCCTGATGATACGTCCCAGAAAATGTACCTTTCTTCCTCCGAAACACGACTTATTTATGTTCGTGGTCACCCCACGTTTTCTCAGCTTGGATAAAACTTCTCCTACAAGAACGTTGTGTGATTCGCAGGTATTCTCCGCGATGAGAATGTCATCTTCATAACACATAATTGTTTCCCTCCGTTTGTCATCAAGAATTGTTCCGAGACCCCTACTAAATGCTGCAGACGAAATGTTTAACATAAAGGGGAGTCTTTTAAATTGGTAGCATGCACCAAACGCCGTGTACTTTCGGCAATCTGGGTCTAATTCAATCTGCAAAGCTCGATCGCATGTCCAGGGAAGAGAACACCGAAACTCCACGGAACTTCTGAAGTAGCTCGTAGAACCTCTCCGGTCTGTCAGTTTCAGGTACAATAATCGTGTTAATTTGTCGAGAATCTAACACGAGGTGAATCTCTCCGTTCTTCTTGTCCACAATCCACAAGGGGCTGTTATACTGACATTTTGCGTATTCAGTAAGATCCTCCTTTAGCATTCTCTCAAGTTCAGTGAAAACGCCTTCTCGGTATGACCACGGAATGGCGTATGGTGGTACCATGAACGGCTTGTGTTTCCACCTCGAACCTGTATTGGTAACCCTCGATCGAACCCGTCTTCGGAAGGAAGACTTCGACATTGTGCCTCAATGCGTTATCCAATCCTTCCTTGTCAACGTACCCTATATCTTTTATGTCTTCTAATTTTGCATTAATTTAAGAAAAAAATGGTTCATATGGCTCTGAGCACTATGGGACTTAACATCTGAGGTCGTCAGTCCCCTAGAACTTAGAACTACTTAATCCTAACTAACCTAAGGACATCACAGACATCCATGCCCGAGGCAGGATTCGAAACTGCGACCGTAGCGGTCGCGCGGTTCCAGACTGAAGCGCCTAGAACCGCTCGGCCACTTCGGCAGGCTACATTAATTTCCCAGTTGATTTCCATCAGCTGCACTTCAATGGATCCGCACTCTATTCTACTCTTTCCATCGTGCGATTCATTTCCCATATCCTCTTGATTTGAGAATTGCAGCCTAGGGCAGCTCTTCTGAATCTGTTCTGGGGTTGCTTGCTCATCGAACCGAATTTGAATTTTATCGTCTTCTCCTAGCGTCATTTCCCCTCGACCCAAATCGAGTATCGCCTTATGCATAAATAGGAGGTCCATTGATAATGACATCGACTGAAAACTTGGGGATTACAAACAAATTCGCCGTTAATTTATGCCCTTGACACTCGAACTACGACCGTGTCTGTTGTGAAATTTCCATGCTTTTACCTAATAGGGCACCCCTGACTTTGGTCTTTCGTATTTATACAGTCGGTGGATCAGTGTATTTTTACATTTCCTGAACACTCCTTCGGAAATTCCCGAAAGTTGGCTACCGCTGTCAATTATCGGTGCAAGCACCAAATCTCCTATCTTAATTTTGACCACTTCCTTATTCTGTTGCCCCTCATTTTCTTCTAATAATAATTCCGTCACATCTTCGTACTCCACGATGTTTATGTGACTGGCTTCTACTGAGGCCACGGACGCTTTAAGGGTCGTGTCCGTTCCGCGCCCTAGTCAATCCCGTTCGTGTTCATTAACGTGAGATGGCCCAGGAGTTTCCACTACTTCTGTGGCATTGCCAGCCCTGATGACCACTTCCCCACGACCTTTTCGACTTGTCATCTCGGGAGAGTGCCTACCGTCGTTAGTGTACTTACTATTATTCTTATCACGTCCAAATCCGCTATGCTGCTGCACCTGTTTGTTTTCCCACTGTGAGCCGTTATTTCGTGGACCGTTTTGCGATTCCCACTGTCGGCGTTTCTCACGGACTTACTCCTCGAAAAACGCGAATTCGAGATCGTGCAATATTCCCTCGAATCCTTCTATGTCGCTTCCACAGCTTCCAGCAAGTGTTTGCTGGTACGATATCGAGAGCTTCGTGTAACACAGGTGTATAATTTTGGCTCCGCTAGAAGGATTGTCGAGATATTGGTTACTCTTCGTCACGTTCTCGAAGAATTTTACAGGAATTCGGTAACCTGCGCTTTCCATATCTCTACTCGTCATCAGTTCTTGGTTAATTCGTTCCTGTGTTTCCTTTGACCAGAATTTGTCAAAGAAGGCATTCCGGAACGCATCGTACAAGTTGCAAGTCCTGGCAAAGTTCCTCATATATTCTGCTGTTGCGCCCTCCGTGTGTGAGCACACGAAATCGAGCTTATACCTGAGTGGTCAGTGGGGAGGCAGAGACAGGTCAAATTGGCCTATAAATGTTTTTGGGATGAAGACTATTGTCTTCCTCTCTTTCTGTGTGGGTACTCGATAAATGTTGCGTGCTTCGTACTAGGCGACAGCAGTTGTGCCCAATCGACTTACGCGCGCCCTCCAAGTTTTCTACGAGCGTCGGTGCGGCGGTACGGCATGCTCCGCTGCTGTCGGCTTCCGCAGTGTTGCTCGAGCCGTCCAAATTACCGCACAGAGAAGTTGGTTTACGCGCTGATAGAACCATCTGTTCAGCACTCACTACCTCCCTGTTACTATCATTGACAGTTATCTCGCCTGGATGGCTACCTTGAGTTTGCATTGTGGTTTTTGCGATAATATGTTTAACCTCATTCTCCAGGTTTCGTTTCGACTCGGATACTTCCTCTCTTAGCGCGTCGCTAGGCGCCACATCCGGTTGTTGTTGTTGCTTATCCTCGACCCACTTAATGCGGCTCTGTAATTTGGATAGGACGGCCTTCCCTACTTCCGCGGTACTCTGAGTCGAGCCGCAAGTTTCTTTCGCAATTTTCTTTGCCCCTGTGCTATCAGCTTCGCTTCATTGGCCGTTCTTTTAATTAGAGCTACCTTCTCTAATTTTACACCTAGGTTCTTTACCTCCCCTTTCATTTCACCCATCACTTTCGCAATCGCCTTCTCGGTGTTCGAGAATTTTGAACTGAGATCTGACAATGAGTTCGATTTCTCAACGTTGGATAATTTTGTACTGAGATCGGAGTGAAGCGCGGCGTTGTCTTTTTTCATTTCTGTCTGCAACCCTTTCAAAACTTCTATAATGTTCTGTAGACCTGGCCCAATTTGAATTTCTGTCTCCTGTGTCCTACAATGAGCACCGTTTCCCGTGTTCCTGCTAACCTTTCCGTGTCTAGAAACGAGATGTTTCCGTGCGCCACTCGGGTCGCTCCGGATTGAACCACTCGACTGGGGTCGGAAATAGTTCATTTCAGCGGTACTACGGCTCCGTGGGCTGTCTCCTCCATAGTTATAGATTATGACATCCGCCTCCACGTGCCTCGGTCCCTCAGTGACACTGTCGGACTCATAAATTCTACTACCCACTGGGCTGAACCTATTCTGATCATAACTTTCCGGCATCTGCAATCCACGCTCGTTATTTTCACTTGCAGTACCCTCGCGACTGCCACCCATTTTGTCTCTATTACTGACGAGATTCTGCCTGTTGTGGCCCTGGCTGTTGCTCTCACCAGCATGTGCAATTTAATGCTAATCGTACACTGGAGTAAAAAATATACTCTAGCCTCAACAATAAAAAAGCACAAAACACCGTTCACAAAACAAAAGGCTAAACTGGGTGTGAGCAGTGAACAGAAATGACACCTACTTATATTTGCTAATAGGATAGCTGCACAAATGGTTGTGCACTTACTGTTCAGCATTTGCTGAATACTGGCCAAATAACATACTAGCACAAACAACAACAAAAAAGCACAACGCGCTTGCAGCCTAGAAACAACAAACACAACAACAACAAAAACACAAAACACAACGTATGCTAATTATTTTTACCCGTGATTCTACAATCGAATGAGCAGACATGTTGGACCACAAAGAGAGGAAAAAACTGAGGTTTCTCCTAACTGTGTCTGAGGCAAATCCCAAAATTACTAATCCTCGGCACGGGTCAGCCGTATGTAACACCCCACCTGTTGCTTGTCTGGAATTTGCGTGTGTTCGCCCCTGGCAAACAACTTACAGAGAAATCGAGAGTGGAAATGTATGGAAGAATGGATAATGCTAGATTTAAATGTCGCCCTGTTACCCCTAATTAATCTGCAGTGGTAGTGTTGACGATAAATCACACCTGTTTTTAATTCCAAACATGAACCATAACGAACACTTATGGGGTTCAACGATATCAGACAGCCGGCCGAAGTCGCCGTGCGGTTAAAGGCGCTGCAGTCTGGAACCGCAAGACCGCTACGGTCGCAGGTTCGAATCCTGCCTCGGGCATGGATGTTTGTGATGTCCTTAGGTTAGTTAGGTTTAACTAGTTCTAAGTTCTAGGGGACTAATGACCTCAGCAGTTGAGTCCCATAGTGCTCAGAGCCATTTGAACCATTTGATATCAGAAATAAAGTAAAGCAGAAGGGTGAATTCAGGATCAAATTACTGAAAGTAAAAGCTCTACTGAACCACAATAAATTTATTATCAACTTCAAACCAATACTGAATAAAAAACAAATGAACTATTTACAAATTACCCTCCTAGCTGAGATTGGCAGTGAACTGTGTCAAAATCGGTACACAATGCGATTTCTTATAAATTAGCTGACCGACTGACGTCGACACAAAACGTAAAATAAGAAGAATCACTACACCCCAAAGTATCGCGAAACCTCAGTGGAAACAGCAATTGCACGTGATCCAGCTATTTAACGCTACTCCTAACGCAGGCCGATGCAGGAGCGATCTCACCGTAATACTGCTGCTGTGGCCGCGACGGCGCGGAGTCCGCGTGTGGCGCCTCGGAAATTACACTCCTACAATACTTGGGCAACAGACTGCTGTCCATAAACTTCTCAAATTACGACAATCTTCCCATCAGCAAAGAGCTGACACGGCTAACGTCCTCTCAGAACGAAAGTCCAAGACGGAAGACCTCTACAGAGTGTCGAGCAAGCTCGCTCTTACCCTCTATTTTTCCCACCAAAACTTTTCCGAACCAATAACATCCATAGAAACGCTCAAAATACCCAGTTTCCCAGTGCCGACCAATGTACGGCCTGGGAATCGAACTATTTTCCACAATTCTTCCCTTTCTACCAAATTTCACGAGTAAACTCCGGCCAAGCCACCTGGGAAGGTCCACAGCTGCGGGCAACAACAAATTTTCTGGATTTTTTTTCCCTAAGGGACCACTTCAAATTTCCCCGCAAAATTTCCTGTTGGAGCGAACAGAGACTCCTGCTTTTGTAAACACCCCTGGAGACACGCGTGCTTGAGGGGTTAGCAGCCACCGCTGACACGTGGCTGAGCGGATTACAGGGCTTCCCAGCCCTTTCCTTTCATAGCGCCCGGCTGCAGCTCCCTCCGGCCGCTGGCCGAGCGCTGTCCCCGGGGCCTCGCATAAAATGCATTCACACAGAATCAGATAGTTACAAAATCGCTTAATTCTCCCTGTATTACATAGCCAGCGTGCCGATGCGTTTCCACAGACATTTCATACACCGTAATCTAGAATATTACTGAAACAAACAACAACTAATTATCTACAAAGCGATTGCGCCGCTGTCAGTCGTTAATATTGTCCTACAGTGCTCGCAAAGTGATTATAGTCATGTTAAATAGACTCACTGAAATGAATGTAGAAAATGAGAAGGTTGGTAGAGTGGGTCATAACAAGCATATTTAAGTTAGCAACTCGTGTCCGCCGGCCGTGGTGGGCGAGTGGTTCTAGGCGCTACAGTCTGGATCCGTGCGACCGCTACGGTCGCAGGTTCGAATCCTGCCTCGGGCACGGATGTGTGTGATGTCCTTAGGTTAGTTATGTTTAATTAGTTCTAAGTTCTAGGCGACTGATGACCTCAGAAGTTCAGTCCCATAGTGCTCAGAGCCATTTGAACTCGTGTCCACATCCCTTAGCGCACGGCGCCAGGCGTCATTGAACAGCATCGTGCACTGCCAAGAAGGTAGGCACACAACGTGCCATCCAAACCGTCGTAGTAGCAGGTCTGCAGGGCAACGTTTTCAGCGTATTTGTGGCATCAACGTAAATGAGAAGTCTGAGTGAAATTTTATAGCCTGTATTTGAAAACACTTATAAAATGGTTCAAATGGGTCTGAGCACTATGCGACTTAACTTCTGAGGTCATCAGTCGCCTAGAACTTAGAGCTAATTAAACCTAACTAACCTAAGGACATCACACACACCCATGCCCGAGGCAGGATTCGAACCTGTGACTGTAGCGGTCGCTCGGCCCCCCGACTGTAGCGCCTAGAACCGCACGGCCCCTCCGGCCGGCTTACAAAAAGTGTTCGAAATTACGCCCTCCTGCTTGAATCCACGCCTTGTAACAAGGCTGGAATGACTGTTACACTGTATCAGACACTCCTGGAAAGTGAAAATTGCACGGGAGGCTGCCATAATTCGTACTATTAACTCTACATCAGTCTCAATGGGTGTTTCGTAGACAAGAGATCTGAAGTTGGTCCCAGAAGAAAAAAATAAATGGGCGTCAAGTAGGCCACGCCACCAGCCCGTCGTGCCCCGTGGAGTTTTCACCGGAGGCTTCGTCCGTGTGCATGGACATCGCACGTGCGAAGTGCACACGTGCACCGTCCTGTTCCTACCACATTTGTCGTCATACGCTGAGTGAAACAGGTTTCGACAACTCTGGCAAAGTTTCTTGTAAAAAGATTACGTTTGGGTTCAGTCGCCGGGGCAACACTTACGCACGGACCAGATTATCGCCTGCCGAGCTGGCCCAAATATTGGCAGTGAAGTGATCTAGATGACCTCGAAGAAAAGCAGGGTGCAGATTTTCCCAGGCCCACACATGTAGATTGTGGCTGTTGAACACAATCTCTTCTATGAAGTACGTCTCATCCACAGGAAGTATATACGTTGGAAAGTCGGACTGAATGGTACACTTTTGAAAAAACCGCTTGCAGAATTCAATTTGAAGTGAAAAAATCGTCTCAGTTAAGGACTCATGCCACCTGTGCCAAATTGTAAAATGGCTTACACTCATTTCCCATGCAACATGCCGCTAGCTTGTTGAAGGTTTGTTCTCCAGCAGTACTAACACATCCTGTTCGGGCCCTGTTGCACGCACGGTGCATCGATGACTGCATCCGTCAGGCCTTCGCAGTGTAAATCGAAATGAATACACCGGGTTTCGAAGTAGGCCTTAATTCACATGTGCCATTACAACAGCTTGCCAGTGGAAAACGTACCTCAAGTGAAGCTGTCTTTCGTAGGGACCTATGGATGGCAGTAAATGTGCACGGATCTGGCACTCGGCAATTCGAAAACTCTAAACGTTGGGCACTGTCAGCATTTCCATAAACACAGTGCATGTCTGCCCTTTCCTCCCAAGAATAGCGCTCCATTTCCTGTCCGCTCCACACAGTAACAAACACAAGAGTGTTCCCAATCTATGACAAACTGACACAGGGTGAATCAGACTCCACAGTTTGAATGGGTGCTGCCCTCTATACAATACCTATCAAACAGGCATTTGCACAGCCAAAAGCAACGTGTTCACATACTAGTAAGAGGCAGAAATCCCTTTAGTACTGTCCTGCCTGGAATATCTGCAACTGTGTCGACTACAGCATTTGCAAATATAGGTCATAAAACGTCAACCTGATGACTCGTTAACTATGATGTTGAGGCGTGGCGCCTTTACATCGCTCCTGCATTCTAAGTGCGTCTTTTGTCTTGGAGATAGCAGTCTAAAGAGTCAGAGCCCACCCTTTCAATGGTATGGTCGTGTGTAGTATGAGCTCCGAAGGAAGTTATAGTTTGCCGGCTTGAGTTGTGCTACATGCCTCAAAAATGCTTTAAAGTGAAGGCATATTTATTCTGGTATGTTTTTTTTTTTTTTTTAGAAAGTACGGATTTTTAAATATTTTTGCGTATGAGAAAAGACAGTAATTCCACGTTGCATATTGAGCAGATGGGTGGCTACAAACTGGAGTGCACTAGACACCGATAAACTTAATAGTGTGGCGAGCATTTTCATTTAAGAACAATCTATGTTTAGTAGCTGTTCAGATTTCGAGAAATACGTTACCATAAACTTGCTAACGTGAATGAAGGGGTTTGTGCATGATTGTGTTAGGATTAGCACGGGCTTGACAGTGAACTTGTAATTCTAAACTTCAGAATATACCGAAGTTTTGCCAGTATTTCCACCTTTCATTCAAAATTAAGATCCTTTCCCGGTTCTTAGAATAGTCATATTGTATGCAGCCTGGTGCAAGTCGCAGTACAGTAGGTTTCTGCTCGGCCTTCCTACCGGCGATGTGCTGCGACGAGTTGACAGGTAGGTGTTGGTAAAACCCAGAAAGGAAGCACGCCTTCGCAATGTCACAAATACATTGAAGTCGTTGCTACCATGATGGATCGGATGATACGCTGTGCACCTATCATCTGTTCTGCAATGCCTAGTGTCATACACTAAAGGATGCGGACATGAGTTGCTAAGTGATATATGACACACACACAGAGGATGTCTGAAATATATGTAGAAAGTGAAAGGCCTGGTAGCTGTCAGAGTGTGTCATAACATTGTTCTGTGTCGAGACAAGCGGAAACTGGTTTCTGACTGTGTTAAGTGTTTGCTATTTTCTTTAGTTCCAGGCTGAGCTAGACTCACACATAGCTTTTGCAAGTAGAAATTGTAAGGGATTGTGAGCACTGTGGGATCTTTATGCAGAAGTTGATCAAAGTCAGGAAACAGCTGGAAACTGCTTTGGCAAATTTCAACCAGCTTCATATGGCCAATGCGAATTGCGCTGGGCAGCCCCCATTAGGGGTCGGGGAGGTTTCCAGTTCCACCTATCCCAATGTGGAACTCCAGTCTGGCAACAATGGTCATCCGATTGGGATTGGGAGGTTGTTTCCAGTCTACAGGCACAGATCAAGGAGTCCAGTGTACAGGCACAGATCAAGGAGAGGATTATGGAAAGGGGAATAAAGTTTCTTACTTTCTCTCCACACCCTCCAAGTATAATTTAGTCTGACTCTCATTTTTAATGGACCACAGTTGCCTATGCTTTAACACAAATAACAGTAAAATATACAAAGTGTTGCAATACTGGGTGATTTAAAATTGTGTTACAACTCAAATGGGATGAATGAAAACTTAGAGATATTCAGGAGGACATAACCATATGTACAAATTAATTTGCAGTGTGAATGTAAAATGACTCATTCCACATAATTACAATCTATCGTGCAAAATGATCCGTGGAACATGAAAGTGGCTAACTAACCATGTGTCGAATGTGTATGATATGACTAGGAACAGGCCTACCATTTGAGTGATGAAACACCCAGTAAAACAGTAATAATTTGTTTACAATAATGCACAGAACATCACTTCAGCATAATTTACAAGAATAAGAATTTACGCAATATAATTGCCAAGTATGCTCTCACCATTATGAGTGTTTCACTTATCGCTACGATTATGAACACAGGTCTGCAGACTATGGGTATGCGAGTGTGTGAATTGTTTCCATCTATGGCTAGTAAAGAGAGTTTATGTTATTTTTTTCCTTGGTGGAGAGTCTTTCTCTTTGTGTCTTGCCTTAATCATCTGTGGTTTGCTAGTTCTACCTGGCCATTCAAGAACCATGTCGAATTTGTTGTTGGCAGCAGGTATCCGGCAGCCTTGTGAATGGGTGCGTTTACCTGGCTGGAATGCTTTCTGCTGCCAGCCAGCCTACAAGTTCATCGGGAAATGGCAGCAAGAGAGGGGAAGAAAACCAATGTGCACTCCGTGTGCATACCGGGGGGAGTCATTCCAGATGTGGAAAGGGTCCTTCCGGATGCCATGAAGGGTACAGGGTGCACCCATCTGCAGGTGGTCGCTCATGTCGGCACCAATGATGTGTGTCGCTATGGATCGGAGGAAATCCTCCCTGGCTTCCGGCGGCTATATGATTTGGTGAAGACTGCCAGTCTCGCTAGCGGGATGAAAGCAGAGCTCACCATCTGCAGCATCGTCGACAGGACTGACTGCGGACCTTTGGTAAAGAGCCGAGTGGAGGGTCTGAATCAGAGGCTGAGACGGTTCTGCGACCGTGTGGGCTGCAGATTCCTCGATTTGCGCCATAGGGTGGTGGGGTTTCGGGTTCCGCTGGATAGGTCAGGAGTCCACTACACGCAACAAGCGGCTACACGGGTAGCAGGGGTTGTGTGGCGTGGGCTGGGCGGTTTTTTAGGTTAGATGGCCTTGGGCAAGTACAGGAAGGCAACAGCCTCAACAGGTGCGGGGCAAAGTCAGGACATGCGGGGACCAAGCAGCAATCGGTATTGTAATTGTCAACTGTCGAAGCTGCGTTGGTAAAGTACCAGAACTTCAAGCGCTGATAGAAAGCACCGAAGCTGAAATCGTTATAGGTACAGAAAGCTGGCTTAAGCCAGAGATAAATTCTGCCGAAATTTTTACAAAGGTACAGACGGTGTTTAGAAAGGATAGATTGCATGCAACCGGTGGTGGAGTGTTCGTCGCTGTTAGTAGTAGTTTATCCTGTAGTGAAGTAGAAGTGGATAGTTCCTGTGAATTATTATGGGTGGAGGTTACACTCAACAACCGAACTAGGTTAATAATTGGCTCCTTTTACCGACCTCCCGACTCAGCAGCATTAGTGGCAGAACAACTGAGAGAAAATTTGGAATACATTTCACATAAATTTTCTCAGCATGTTATAGTCTTAGGTGGAGATTTCAATTTACCAGATATAGACTGGGACACTCAGATGTTTAGGACGGGTGGTAGGGACAGAGCATCGAGTGACATTATACTGAGTGCACTATCCGAAAATTACCTCGAGCAATTAAACAGAGAACCGACTCGTGGAGATAACATCTTGGACCTACTGATAACAAACAGACCCGAACTTTTCGACTCTGTATGTACAGAACAGGGAATCAGTGATCATAAGGCCGTTGCAGCATCCCTGAATATGGAAGTTAATAGGAATATAAAAAAAGGGAGGAAGGTTTATCTGTTTAGCAAGAGTAATAGCAGGCAGATTTCAGACTACCTAACAGATCAAAACGAAAATTTCTGTTCCGACACTGACAATGTTGAGTGTTTATGGAAAAAGTTCAAGGCAATCGTAAAATGCGTTTTAGACAGGTACGTGCCGAGTAAAACTGTGAGGGACGGGAAAAACCCACCGTGGTACAACAACAAAGTTAGGAAACTACTGCGAAAGCAAAGAGAGCTCCACTCCAAGTTTAAAAGCAGCCAAAACCTCTCAGACAAACAGAAGCTAAACGATGTCAAAGTAAGCGTAAGGAGGGCTATGCGTGAAGCGTCCAGTGAATTCGAAAGTAAAATTCTATGTACCGACTTGACAGAAAATCCTAGGAAGTTCTGGTCTTACGTTAAATCAGTAAGTGGCTCGAAACAGCATATCCAGACACTACGGGATGATGATGGCATTGAAACAGAGGATGACACGCGTAAAGCTGAAATACTAAACACCTTTTTCCAAAGCTGTTTCACAGAGGAAGACCGCACTGCAGTTCCTTCTCTAAATCCTCGCACAAACGAAAAAATGGCTGACATCGAAATAAGTGTCCAAGGAATAGAAAAGCAACTGGAATCACTCAATAGAGGAAAGTCCACTGGACCTGACGGGATACCAATTCGATTCTACACAGAGTACGCGAAAGAACTTGCCCCCCTTCTAACAGCCGTGTACCGCAAGTCTCTAGAGGAACGGAGGGTTCCAAATGATTGGAAAAGAGCACAGATAGTCCCAGTCTTCAAGAAGGGTCGTCGAGCAGATGCGCAAAACTATAGACCTATATCTCTGACGTCGATCTGTTGTAGAATTTTAGAACATGTTTTTTGCTCGATTATCATGTCGTTTTTGGAAACCCAGAATCTACTATGTAGGAATCAACATGGATTCCGGAAACAGCGATCGTGTGAGACCCAACTCGCTTTATTTGTTCATGAGACCCAGAAAATATTAGATACAGGCTCCCAGGTAGATGCTATTTTTCTTGACTTCCGGAAGGCGTTCGATACAGTTCCGCACTGTCGCCTGATAAACAAAGTAAGAGCCTACGGACCATCAGACCAGCTGTGTGGCTGGATTGAAGAGTTTTTAGCAAACAGAACACAGCATGTTGTTATCAATGGAGAGACGTCTACAGACGTTAAAGTAACCTCTGGCGTGCCACAGGGGAGTGTTGTGGGACCATTGCTTTTCACAATATATATAAATGACCTAGTAGATAGTGTCGGAAGTTCCATGCGGCTTTTCGCGGATGATGCTGTAGTATACAGAGAAGTTGCAGCATTAGAAAATTGTAGCGAAGTGCAGGAAGATCTGCAGCGGATAGGCACTTGGTGCAGGGAGTGGCAACTGACCCTTAACATAGACAAATGTAATGTATTGCGAATACATAGAAAGAAGGATCCTTTATTGTATGATTATATGATAGCGGAACAAACACTGGTAGCAGTTACTTCTGTAAAATATCTGGGAGTATGCGTGCGGAACGATTTGAAGTGGAATGATCATATAAAATTAATTGTTGGTAAGGCGGGTACCAGGTTGAGATTCATTGGGAGAGTGCTTAGAAAATGTAGTCCATCAACAAAGGAGGTGGCTTACAAAACGCTCGTTCGACCTATACTTGAGTATTGCTCATCAGTGTGGGATCCGTACCAGATCGGTCTGACGGAGGAGATTGAGAAGATCCAAAGAAGAGCGGCGCGTTTCGTCACAAGGTTATTTGGTAACCGTGATAGCGTTACGGAGATGTTTAATAAACTCAAGTGGCAGACTCTGCAAGAGAGGCGCTCTGCATCGCGGTGTAGCTTGCTCGTCAGGTTTCGAGAGGGTGCGTTTCTGGATGAGGTATCGAATATATTGCTTCCCCCTACTTATACCTCCCGAGGAGATCACGAATGTAAAATTAGAGAGATTAGAGCGCGCACGGAGGCTTTCAGGCAGTCGTTCTTCCTGCGAACCATACACGACTGGAACAGGAAAGGGAGGTAATGACAGTGGCACGTAAAGTGCCCTCCGCCACACACCGTTGGGTGGCTTGCGGAGTATAAATGTAGATGTAGATGTAGATGTAGGCCAGCGCTCAGTCAAGCAACAACTTGTAATTTTATGTGCAATCATGACAATATGACAATACCTTCAGCTGTAATTGTTAGTTATTATTTTTATTTATTTACGACCAGTTCCTGTGGTACAATTCACCATCTTCTAGCCCCTAGATACAACAAACATATCACAGAACATACAATATAAGAAAGAAAACCATATATCTATAACCATTTTTTAAAAAGATGAAATGTTAACTTTATTAGCCTGAACAAGTTTTCATTTTATATATATATATATATATATATATATATATATATGTATATATATATATATATATGCGTGGCCAATATAGTATTAGAATTGTAAGGAAATTAATTACAGAAAGTGCCTGCACACTAACAGATTTGGAATAACTGTTGAAAAAACCAAATAGTCTACACTGGAAACTCCAGGTAGGAATATCAACAATGTAGGAAAAGAGTTGTGCACACTGCACCACACAGCGTTCGTCTCTCTTCCCATCTGTACACTATCCCTTCCCCTTGCCCGCCCCCTCCAGCTTGCTGCTTGCATCCCACGCGATAGTTGCATTCCGACCAGAGATGCTACATTTGGTGGTAGTGTGTGTGTGAGAGGTGTGCTTGCTTGTGTGTGAATGGTGGGTGCCTCACTTTTACTGATGAAGACTGTGGCCAAAAGCTTTATTATGTAAGTGTCTTTTAATTTTGCGTGTCTGCAGCTTGACGTGTCTTATTTATGGTAAGTAGCAATCTATCCTTTCTTACACTGTAAACAGTCTACACTGTAATATGGTTATTGAGGACTGTACTCCTCTTTTGTCAGTGACACAAAATCGTCTGATACTGTTGTGTACAAAGTATCACTTGCATGGGATGCTTTAGAAACGTATAACAGAACACTTACAGTTGGTTTTGGTAGAACTGAAACACATGTTAAAAACTACTCGTATGGCGTAGAAATATTATTCGTAATGTGATAGGTTATATCTGGCTACATACGATGCCCGCACATTTAGTCCCTGCCGTCTGCAGGCGAAGTCAAGTGCAATTTCAATAAGTGTGGTATATTGTAACAGTGGGAACCATAAGTAACACGGCAACACAGTCAATCGGGAAATGGTTTCCTATCTGATATAAACATATTTTGTATGTTATAAGTACAGTATGTGATAGTAGCTGTAGGTTGACAAGAAAGACATTGCAGTTGATCTACTTTAAAAAACATAATACTGGCACGAATATTAAATCTTGCTGTATGGAAGAACTAATAATGCTATCTTCTGTAGTGTGTAGTTATAACACTTTCAATGCGAGAATACCATTACACTTCCAGTAAAGAGACAACATCACCGGTGACTGCAAAAGTATTATTAAACATAATGTAATACATGAAAGTTCAGTCATAAACAGGACTATACAACACAAATAATATGCAAAGTTATTCACAGTATCTCCATATACCTTTCGTCTGTAGTGTATATAGCTGTATCACATCGAACTTCATTCTTAATATGAAGGACTTGGCGTGGCTGGGGAAAATTAAGATCTCACCCTCAGCTAATGCCAGGGGCCACATGAGTGAGTCAGACCTGAGCTGACAGAACATTACTACACTGTAGGCTACTTGCTGATAAAACAAGAACCACTTATTAATCAAAGTGCATATCCGATGCAGCATCTCTGGAGTTAGGCAGACGCGCGTATACGAAGCTCTCGCTAAGTTAAGTGATTAATATTGAAATAAGAGCTAATTTAGTTAATATTACATTTTAGACTAGTGTATATACTTCTTCTGTAGGCTATCGATTGAAGGTTTCGCTTTTCTGACCTTATTTAGATCGAAAAGGAAGTATTTCGTAAAAGGCCGGCGGTCGCTAGTTTTGTTTACAATTTTAATTCGTAAATTTCACGAGAGTGTAGATTTTCGTGTTAGAGTTATGGCTTCAGAGTCAAATTAATTCGTGTAGGCCATACAGATCTAGGTAGTTAAAACTTTCGGAAGTAAATTAAAAACTTTGTTTACATTAGTGTTTAGTAGTAGCAAGCTACAGTTTACGAAACTACTGTGGTCTTGTGCCAACTTATTCTCTGCTTTTGTGTTAAGTTTGTCTATCAAGCAATGTGTGACAAATGTGGTGGTTGCCGTAGAAATTTGAAAAATGGGGTGTTCTGTGTAGACTGTAAATTACGGTTTCATTGGGGCGAATGTAGCGGCGAGGAAACGAGGGTAGAAAATGAGGCTCTTCCATGGCAGTGTAGGTTATGTAGTAAGGGCAGAAAAATCGCTGAACAGGAGGCAAAAATTTGTGCCCTTAAGGCTGAATTAGAAAATGCGAACTTGTAATTATGTAGGTTAAGGGAGGAAAAAGAGCCTGGGAACTGGGAAAAGATAGCAAGCATAGGGCGAAATAGGGAAACACTTGAAAAAACTCCAGAAATTCAATTAGTAAATCAGTTTGGCTTGCTATCTAAAGTGGAGGAAGGGCCTCAAACAGATGTAGTTGAAAGTAGATTGAAGCAGAATATTAGCTTAAAGAAAAAAAAACAGGTCGGGATCAAACCAGAATAGGAAAAGAAGAATTCTGCTTATAGGCAGCAGTCATGGGAGGGGTGTGGGCCAGCAGCTTCAGGAGAAATTAGGTGCAGGGTACCAGGTCACAAGTTTTGTGAAACCAAGTGCTAGCCTTAGCCAGGTGACAGAAAACTTAGGTCAGCTATGCAGGAACATTGAGAAGGACGATCAGGTAATTGTAGTTGGAGGAGCAGGAAACAGCCTGGCTATGAATTCAAGATACAGTATTAGGAGTGACCTGGATAAAATAGGAGCAGATACTGAGCACACAAATGTGGGGTTTGTGGAGGTCTTTCAGCGCCATGATCAGCTATGGGTAAACACTGCTGTAAGGCATGTTAATAATGAGGTGAACAGGATGCTCCAGACGCTGGCAAAATCTCACATAAGTGTTGTTCCAGTAAATTCTATTGGTAGGTGGGGATACACTACAGATGGCCTGCACCTGAATAGGATGGGGAAAAATTAGTTAGCTTCTCTATTAGCAGAAACTGTAAGGGGGTCCACAGTCACACAAGGGGTGATCCCTGTAGTTAATGGGTCCAGGCAGACAGATTTTTTAGGTTAAAGCCAAAGTCCAGACAGATGACACTAAAAATAAATAGAATAAAAGGAACTTCATGTACAGTACATAGGGGTAAAGCTAAGGGCAGTATCAACTTACTTCATCAAAACATCAGGGAATAAAAAATAAAGTAGATGAGCTATTAGTGTGTTTAGATGATCTCAAAAATAAGAATGAGATTGATATACTCTATCTGTCTGATCACCATGTAATTGTGTGCATGGATAGTGTCTGTATAAGTGGGTATAATTTAGCATTTTACACTTGTAGATCTAGGACGGATAAAGGAGGAGTTGTCATTTTCATAAAACAAGGGTATAAATGCAAAACTGTAGAATTAAGCAAATTTTGTGCTGATCAGCACTTTCAGGTTTGTGCATGTGAACTTCAGCTAGATAAAGTAGTGCTGATATTAGCAACAGTGTACAGATTCCCATTAGGTGACTGGGAGCTATTCATAAAAGTGTTTGACTCCCTGTTATGTTGTCTGTGAGACAAAAAGAAGAAGTTATTAATCTGTGGTGATTTCAGTGTAAAATTTCTAAGTAATTCTGAGAGGAAAAGTGAACTAGAAGTGTTATTGACAACATATAACTTAAAATCAGTGATCAATGTCCCTACATGTATAGCTCAAGACAGTAGGATGCTAATAGATAATGTATTTGTACAGAAAGAGAATGTAAAACAAACACATGCTTTCCCTGTGGTAAATGGATTGTCAGACCATGATGCACAACTGATTAACTTACAAAATCTAACAGGGTGTACAGTTTGGAAGCCATTAAATAAACATGCAAGGTCGCTCAACCCAGTATCTATAGAGCACTTCAAAGAAAGCCTAAGAAATGTTAATTAGGGAGATGTATATAATGAGCCAAATGCTAATGATAAATGGAACATATTTCTTGATAAATTTATATCCCTTTTTGAACACTGTTTCCCAAAGAAAATTACTAAATGTAACACCACACACTTCTCAAAGAGACCTTGGATTACTACAGGTATTAAAGTGTCTTCAGAAAGAAAAAGAAAACTTTATGAGACAGCAAGAACTAGTAAAGATACAGAAGTAGTTTTACACTATAAAAATTATTGTAACATACTCAGAAAAGTTGTAAGGAAATCAAGAAATATGTATGTTAGAGAAGAAATTAACAACTCTGGCAATAAAATAAAATCAATGTGGTATGTTGTTAGAAGGGAGACAGGAAAAGTAGCCATTAGGGTAGGCAGTATTACTATTAAGGAGAACGAGACCATCCTAACCAACAGTGCACAAGTAGTTAATGTATTTATGAACCATTTCTTAAGTGTAGGAGAAAAAATTGGTGAGAACAGTTCAAAAAAAGCCAGGCAGTACATGGAAGAGTCTGTTATGAACTCAAGGTATTTTTCCGGACTGGTTAAAATATGCCATTGTCAGGCCACTCTACAAAAAGGGGGACACCACACATGTCAATAATTATCGCCCAGTAACCTTGCTTACAGCATTTTCAAAAATCTTCAAGAAAGTAATGTACCCAAGAGTGGTTAGCCATGTCAACACTAATGGGATACTTAGTAAATCACAGTTTGGATTTCAAAAACGCGGTTCTACTGAGACAGCAATATACACTTTCACTGTTCACATAATAGAGTCTTTAAATAGTAAAATGTCACCAATAGGAATTTTCTGTGACTTGTCCAAAGCATTTGATTGTGTGAACCATGACATTATGTTACAGAAATTACAGTTCTATGGTATAAATGGAATAGCATATGAGTGGTTTAAGTCATACCTACAGAACAGGAAGCAAAAAGTTTCCTTAAATGGGTCAAGCGATTTAAATAAGTTTTCCACTTCATCTAAGTGGGGTGAAATTACATTAGGTGTTCCACAGGGTTCAATCATGGGTCCCCTTCCGTTCTTGATATATGTGAACGGCCTCCCTTCCTATCTGAAACAGGAAGCTGAACTGACACTGTTTGCTGATGATACAAGCATCATTATTAATCAGGTAAAAGATACTCCAATTGAAAATGATACAAATAAGGTCTTTGGAAAAGTTATTAATTGGTTTTCTGCAAATGGGCTTGCTCTAAACTTTGAAAAAACACAGTAAATCCAATTTTCTGCTTCAAAAATTACAGTTCCTTCAATAAGTATAACACATCAGCAGAAGTCAGTAGACAGGGTAGAGCACACTAAGTGTTTTGGGTGTACACATACATGAGAATCTTAAATGGAAAATTCAAATTTGAATCTTCTAAAGCTACTAGGATCAGCAACTTTTACAATCAGAATAATTGTCAATTTTGAGGATATAGAAATTAGTAAGCTAACATACTTTGCACACTTTCACTCTCTGTTGTCATACAGAATAATATGGGGTTCATAGTCGCACATCTTGTAGGCATTTTTTTAAAAGATTGGGAATTCTTACAACAGCCTCACAGTACATTTACTCACTAATGAAATTTGTTTTCAACAACATGACCAGTATAAAAACAACAGTGACATTCGTGTTTATGATGCCAGAAAAAAGAAGACTTACACTCTCCTTTACTCAGCCTTTCTTTGGCACAGAAAGGGGTAAAATATGCTGCTATAAAAATTTTCGACAAATTACCAGATAAAATAAAATGTCTGACGGATAGCAGTAATAGCTTCAAAAATAAATATCGAGAAGGCTATTTACACCGACAGTGAAAATGTACTTAATTCATTAAATAACAAATTACAAGCAACAGATATTTTCTGTGATTCATCAAAGGCATTCG
The DNA here is from genome assembly GCF_021461395.2 of Schistocerca americana. NCBI lineage: Eukaryota > Metazoa > Arthropoda > Insecta > Orthoptera > Acrididae > Schistocerca > Schistocerca americana. The sequence continues at coordinate 1,011,446,439 of NC_060130.1, forward strand.
ATTGTGTGAAAAAACAACATCCTTTTAAATAAGTTAGAATTCTATGGTGTCACGGGCAGTGCTGCAAAATGGTTCAAGCCATACCTCACTAACAGGAAACAAAGGGTGTCAGTACAAGGGACTAGTGAATTAAGTTACCAGTCACCATCAGAATGGGAAGAAATTACATGTGGTGTCCCACAAGGATCTATCTTAGGGCCATTGCTTTTTCTTGTGTACATTAATGATCTCTCATCTGTTACACTGCCAGAAGCGGAGTTCGTTTTGTTTGCAGATAACACAAGTATTGCAATAAATAGTATTTCAGTTGTAGTTCTAGAAAGATCTGCTAATGATATTTTCGTGGCTATTACTAAATGGTATAAAGCCAACTCACTGACATTAAACTCCGAAAAGACTCACTATATGCAATTCAGAACCTGTAAGAGGTTTCCACCCAGCATTTGCATAAAGTATGAATAAGAGCAGATAGAAGAGGTCTTAAATTTCTGGGATTACAACTTGATAATAAATTCAGTTGGGAGGAGCACACCACAGAATTGCAGAAACGCCTTAACAAATCTGTATTTGCAGTTCGAGTGTTTGCAGACATAGGCGACATAAAAATGAAAAAGCTTGCATACTTTGCCTACTTTCATTCCATAATGTCATATGGTATAATATTTTGGGGTAACTCTTCAAGTCAAACAAAAGTTTTCAGAGTCCAAAAACGTGTAATATGTATTATTTGTGGAGTAAATTCACAGATGTCCTGTAGAAACCTCTTCAAAGAACTGGGTATACTAACTACAGCCTCTCAGTATATTTACTCCTTAATGAAATTTGTCCTAAATAATACATCTCTTTTTCCAACAAACAGCTCAGTACATACATACAATACCCGGAACAAAAATGATCTGCAGAAGGACTTAAAAGCACTTACTTTAGTTCAAAAAGGGGTCCACTACTCAGGAACACTCATCTTCAACAATTTGCCAGCAAACATAAAAAATTTAGTTGCAAATAAAGATCAGTTTAAAAGGAGCCTGAAAGACTTACTAGTGGCCACCTCCTTTTACTACATTGACAAATTTTTTAATAGAAACAAATGATGTATTGTATATATTCATACTATTAGTATTGTTATTTCAGCTTTTAAAAAAATCTTGACATGTTCTACATCCACGAGGATCTCCTCAGCACGGATCTATGGAACGAAAACTAATCTAATCTATATCTCCTTGACAACTCTTTCTATACCATAGATGAATTCCTGAAAATGAATAACTAAATGTATAAGTATAGTATATGCATTTTGTGCCATTTAAGGTAATGGGGTAAATAATTGAAATATTAATCCTTAACTATATATATATATATATATATATATATATATATATATATATATATATATTTAAAAAATCTTGTTTCATATGTGTATTTCTTGTGCACTTGACACATTCCATATCATAATGGCTACCGTACCGTGCAATTGATGATTGGAACATGCAACCAACGAACTAACTAACCATGCCATGATGCCAGGTGGCTGCTACATCACACAACGCATCCATAGTGGAAATATCAGTGATGCAGCAGAAAAACAGTGTCATTTTAGCTTCGATGCCCCAATTACTTCACATCCAAGATACGAACTTGCTGTGGCGCGTTTGCCTCTTATGCCCTCCTCTACGGACTCACTAACTAAGTTGAGACACTTCTGGAGGTTAAGTAGTCGGTATACAAGTCTGCATGGCTCCACCAGTCACACTTTCCAGACTGTAACGCTGCTAGCTGTGGCACTGCTCCTGGTGCCAAGTATGATGCTGTGGACATAGCACTCTCCATCCAACAGTCCGCCTGGAAGGCCTAATTCAGCAGGTGCAGCCTTCCACACTGGAGACCTCTGGCTTCTGCTTGGAGATGTGCAGCCGATCATCCCCCATCACCTGTGATGGAAAACTTCTTACTGCCCGCTTCTGCTCTGGGCAGACTCTGTTGTTGTGAGCTGTCTCTTCTGCGTGGGGTCACCAGCATGGTCACATCCTTGCCTAGGACTGTAGCGGTCTCTAGTTCGAGAGGTTGATGCATTATTCCCATCCCACTGGTTCAACAGCTTCACGGTGTTGCTGGAGGTGATGCAACTGCTCCCTTTCCTGCTGCCTGCTGTGGCCACGTGCTGCGTTTTGACTACAGTGCTTTCTCCAACAACAGACTTACTTTGAAAAATAAATGTATCTTTCTCAATGCTGCTTCTCTGATGTCTCACTGGACATCTAACAGTCACCTGCTCGTCAGTCCACTGCAACCCACAACTTGGGTCATGGTATTCCAGCATACTCATCGTGATTTACAGAGTTCCACCACCCACCATAGCACATGATCAACGCAATCGTTATAGTAGGAAGTATAGTCTTACGATATCAAAATCAGAGGTCCATGTAATAGCATGACTAATGTTGCAGAGCGTGCTAATCTCTGATGGTGCAAATTGGAAAGGAAGTAAATTACAAATAGTGTTATATAGACACATTGTAATAGTATGACATCCATGGTTTTAGTAATTAAATATGGCTCAGGATGTTGTGGAACATTGTACCTGCCACATGAATAAAGTATGGTAATGATGTGGGTCTGTCTACCGAGAAATATAAAGGGCCCATTTAAAGTATCACAACTATTAAATAAAAGTATCTGATAAATAAGTAACATTCTACTATCAGCCCAGAGAAGAGTAACATGAACTGTAGGTATTTCTACGTATATGTTCATCCCATCTGGGCTTCAAAATATGGACGTTAATGACATAACTTGTGTGATCTACTAGCCCACAGCATATTCTGAAAGTAATCGAAAAATGGCTTGTGTTTGGATTTGGTTTGTTGATTCAGAGGTTAATCAATTCCTTTCGTGAATTAATTTAAATCAATTTTTTTTAAATGTCCATAGCCCTGTACGACCTTTGTCTACACTAATGCATAATATTTTAAGATTATTTTTAACAGTGGTGACCGAATGTTTTTCAGCTCAGTAACATTCAGCTGAATGAGTTAGAACCTTAGCATTATTACAGACACTAATAATGATTTTCGCATTATGAAATGTTCGTGCCACTTTCATTGATATAGCGCAAATGTATAAGGGGAAGACAAATGAACGAGAGGCAGATCGAGCAAACATAAGTCAACTGTTTATGACTGCAAAAGTAAACGCCATAACTACTAATACAATGATCTACCTGCGAAACAAGAAAGCCAATGCCTTCATGGTAAAATGTTTGTGGTTGCCTATGAAACCACGATTGTACCAAGACATGCACATCATGGTCCGAAGCAAACTGAAGGCATGGATGTCTTTCTTGAGGGCTCGAAAATGTGGAAATCGCATAGGGAGAGACTGAGACTGTGTGGACGACGTGCAAGGGCATTGGTAACATGTGGATGGGCGTTATCCTGCAACAGAATGATGCCGTCTATGAGCATTTCTGGACGTTTAGACTTGATGGCGCACCTCAGTTTTTGTAAAGTGTCCACATACCTCAGTACGTTTATGGTGGGGCCATGTTCCAGAAAGTCAAAGAGCAGCGGGCCTTTGCAGTCAAAGAAAAAGGCTATCATGACTTCCACGGAGCTAGTGTGCCTGTCTCACTAGGAAGCCCTTACACATCCTCCATACAGTCCCGATCTTTCCCCATGCCACCCTCTTATTATTTCTGGTGCTCTGTAAAAGACATTCGTGGCCGTCGGTTTGCTTCAGACGAAGAGGTGGGCTCTGAGGTACTGCCATGGTTCCATAGGCAGCTGCATAAATTTTTCCATGAAGGCATTGACCGTCTTGTCTCATAGTGGGATAACAATTATGGCGACTACTTTCGAAATATTAAACAGTTTACTCACTTTTTCCATCTGTCTCGTTTACATTTGATTGCCCCGTATACGTGCGCGTGCTGAAAAGTAATGCCTTCGGATTTTTTACATGAAAACTCTTAGAGCTTTTTAAATGAAACAAAGGCTATTAACAGTCTGTATCTTTATTCTTCGTGTCTACATATTTATTCCTTACCATAGTCATCCTGGCGATGAATACATTTCTCCCAACGAGAAACCTGTCGACTGTTTGACTTTGTTGATGGAGTCGCAAACTCACCTCTGCTTGCACTACCTCATCACCATCAAAACGAAGTCCTCGAAGGTAATCGTTAAAGTTTTGGAAACAGATGAAAATTTGATGGGGCCATGTTGGGACTGTATGGAGGACGTTCGATGACTGAGAATCCTTGGGGTCAGATCGTTGCAGCGCTCGTGTATGGTCTGGCATTATCATGCTCAAGGAGTGGGTGCTCCACGCACAGACAAACTTTTCGAATTCGAAACTCGATTACAGCACGCTGTTTCTCGTGCCCAGACATAACTGCATTACACACTGCAGTTTGGAGTCCACTAGCAGCAGAGAGCTGCAAATATGTAGACACGAAGAATAAAGATGTAGAATATTAATAACGCTTGTTTTATTTGGAAGCCTTTATGAAACAAAAAAATTCGGGCGCATTACTTTTCAGCACACTCTCGAAATTCATGCTGGTGTAGCTCTCATGTAGTAAGTTTGACTCGCTCCTTATAATTTTTTAGGTTGAAATCCATCACTGAAGGCAATGTCTTTTAATATGTGGTTCTTGCGTTCTTTCTCTTCGGTCTATAGTGGGATTTTAATTAATCTGCTACTCATACTGTAGAAGAATAACATTTTATATTTATCACAGTCTGCTGATTCAAAAGATACAATTGCATCAGTAGTAGTTGGTTTTTCCTTCTCTATCAGTCAGTGTCACGTCTAGAACTATTGTCCCATTTTTCGTGTGTGAATTTATTTTGTGATGTGAATTGTTAAACGTATTGAAAATGTCTTTCAAACTTTCATTAGTTTCATCACATAATAACAATATGTGATCTACATAACCATATATTACAGAATATGTTTAGCAGCCTCCTGATGTCGTGTAAAGAATAGTTCCTAGTAGTAGAAGTAGTAGCACTATTAGTAGCTTTATTCATCTGTAGATCTAGGGGTACCGTCTTTGATTCATAATCAAAACGTCTTCGGTCCCGGGTTCGATCCCCGCCGCTGCCTAAATTTTGATAAATAATCAGCATTGGCGGCCGAAGACTTCCGGCATAAGAAGTCAGCCTCATTCTGCCAACGGCCTTGTCAAAGAGGGCGGAGGAGCGGATAGAGGTTCAGGGTACTCTCTTGTCCTAGGGGTGGGAAATTGCCCCTAAAGGCGGAAGAATCAGCAATGATCAACGACATGAGGATGCAGAAGGCAATGGAAACCAATGCATTAAAGACACGTAACGTGTATCCACAGGACATGTGGCCTGTAATTGAAGAAGTGTCATGATGATCTCTCCATTGGCAAAAGATTCCGGAATAGTCCCCCATTCGGATCTCCGGGAGGGGACTGCCAAGGGGGAGGTTACCATGAGAAAAAGATTGAATAATCAACGAAAGGATAACGTTCTACGAGTCGGGGCGTGGAATGTCAGA